>NC_026147.1:21109426-21182199 GCF_000512975.1 Sesamum indicum
AATTGGTTATGAACTTGGGGAAAGAAATGAAATGTTTGAAGGGTACTATGGAAGAGGAACCATTTGTCCTTCAATAAATTGAGATCACATTGGGTGTTTTTTTTATGATAATCAAGATTTAAGATTCTTCCTTCTCTTTTACACTTTTGCCAATGGCATCTTCTATTCAAAAAGTGAGACTAATCCAAACTTAAATGATTTTGCATAGAATGCCTTACACTATGCAAAACTGGTCTGGTTTGTGTTCGTGGAATCTAGGAACTACAGTGTACTTAACATGAGACTGGGTTGTTGAGTAATTGAGCTCAGAATATTGATCTATGTTTGGTTTATGCAGAGCTGAAATGACTATGAAGAATTCTCAATGTTAGCATTGTCTTGAATTGCCCTCTGCTGGGTATCCTTCTTTTGAGAGGCAGAGGATGAAAGCAGGGGGTTGAACTTCTGATGGGATGCTCATCAACTTAAAACACTAACTTACTTGATTGCAAAAATGAAGAAATACTCCTATCATTTACATTGCTAGCTATGAATATCTATATATTCCTTAGACTGTTGGTTTATCAACTCCATATTGTCAATGTTACTTTCTGATCCTGAAGTAATTTAATTTTAACACCGTACGAATATACAAAAGCCATGATGTACGAGTTCCCAGGATCCTTATTTTAATGCTACAGTTCTTTACATTTCTTACAAAATACTGCACATTCTAGTGCTCAACACTCTGCTTTTTCGCTGGTCCTAATTTGTATTCTTTTTGTTTTGTTGTAGACTGATGTTAATGATGTGATTGGAATGGTGCAACAACGTATTGTATCAGATTATGAACAGCAAAAGGTCTCTTTCTCTTTCCTTTGTTTTTCTTTTAGCTGAATCCCTCCAGTACAAGTACTTGTGCATGCTCATGTGCGTCTGCTTTCGTGCATTAACCTTGGCAAAAGTTATCCTCTAAGGACAAAAATTATGCACAAACATTTATACTGTTCTGGTGTGCTTGGTGCGATAAAGAACTTAAGCAATGACTAATCATTCTTTTGAGCAGAAAGCTTCCTGTTGGTTGAAACATACTTTCTTTGGCTGTGTTGTGAGTATTGTGACATCATGGTCTCATGGTTGCTTAAAAGGGGTTCCTGATTGAGTGCAGCTTTTCTTTTCCTTTCTATTTTTCTTATGCTAGATATCGCATACATATGGCGAGTCTGATACCTTTTAAGTGTTGCTTTGAGTCAGGAATACCACATTTCTTTCTTCAAATCCTTGCATAATATGCATCATTTAGTTTCATTTTTCTGTCTCGAATATTCTGGAATGTGAAAGTTTAAACAGCATGTAGAAGGTTGCATGCTGTATTTGTCTTCATTTTGTTCCTTTTGATGTAATTCGTTGTAAAGCTAATATTGAGTAGTCTATCGTTCTTTTACTGCTCTATCTAGGATACAACGTCAATGACTGGGGTCATTAATCAACGGGTTTGTTCAGTGAGTTCTAAAGAAGAACACAAGATATAGAATCGTGAAGCTTTAAAGAAAAAAAACTGAATTTCAATGATCACTATCTTTTACAGCACTGTGACCTCCCCAAAATGAAGAAAGCAGTGTTCAGATTTTTAGTTTTCCTCGTTATTTTTAGAACCTAATTTGTTTAGCCTTTTTGTTATCAATCTCAGGGGCATGAGCTTGTAATGTATATCCTTTACCATCTGCACAGTCTTGTCATCTCAGATCCTGCGTCTTCTGTTGCCGTTGTATATGAGAAGTTCCTTCTTGGAGTGGTAGGAGATTTCTTAAATGACCCTATTACTGATGTGATGCCTGAAAATTATTAATATTTGATCTCCAATTGCAGGCAAAATCTTTGCTAGGCGATTTGCCAGCATCTGACAAGTCTTTTAGTCGACTTCTTGGTGAAGTTCCTTGTATACCTGATTCTGTGTTGGGGCTGCTGGGTGATATATGCACCAGAAGTCAGTCGGGATCAGATGGTCGTGATGGTGATCGTGTCACTCAAGGTCTTGGTGCGGTGTGGAGCTTAATTTTGGGGCGGCCAGGCAGTCGGAAAGCATGTTTGGATATAGCCTTGAAGGTACATTAATCAGTTTACACTGAGAAGCTATCTTTTGGTACTTTATATAAATTGTGTATATCTGGATATCCAGAGAACTAATTGTTCTGTGGTTTGCTTATGGGGCCTGTATGGAGTCTTAAATATTACTGGTTTTCTCTGCTGGAATAGATGCCATTAGTACTTCATCTGGTGTATTTTTCTAAGTCGGCATCTTTTTCTTCTTCAAATATCATGCTTATTGATGGATCTGATATAGTTAAATCTCTTAAGTTGCTTCAACTAATGATTTCATATTGGAAGAATGGTTTGAAAACCAAAGCTGATTTAGCTCATGGTTTTTTAATTATAGAAGAAGTTGGTTAAGGTAATGTTGTTTGGCTAGAATGAAAAATCTAGCATAGATGGTTGTTTGCTAGCACATATAGCCTCTGGATATGGTTGTTTCTTCCAGTGCTTGCAGTATCTTACATGAATGACTAGGATGTTCTATTTGGAGTCTCATATACAGTCTTCGCAAATTGCCCGCTGTCACAGATAACAAAGTGCATATGGGTATATTTCAATATGGATTGTGTCCGCGTAATAGCTGTGAAATAAAATTTGATGTGTGGATGTTTCTAGTTTCTACTTATTAATCAATATGAGAAGTCAATTAATACATATGTTATTGTACCTGATTATCATTCTAAATGATGATTATTAGTCTTTTCTATGTTGTTATATATATGTTTATGTGTGTGTATATATATTATAATTTTTCTTGGAACCTGCCTGCTGCCATGATAAAAGAGAGAAAACCAAGTATATATTCTTGGAACACCCCATTCGGCTCACGCGTTAAGTGCAAGTATGGCTATGGAAAAGATATAATGCTCCAGTGAGTACAGATATCCTAAAAAGGAGATGCGCAAAATATTCTAATAATCTTCTAAGGTATATATTATGTATAGCTTCAGGCTTTCAAATCATACAGTAGCGGAATAACTACCCATACTCTATTTTTATTGAGGAGGGGCCTTTTTATATTCTAAAAAGTCTTGGTCTGTCATTTCACCTTTTCTTTTACATTATCTTGTCAAATCTTTTATTCTTGTTTCTCTTTACAACTTCCAACTTTCTCTCACTTTTCAACTTCCAAGTATCTTTCTCTTCTCTCAATCATTTTTTGTAACCTCTTTCTTTTTAATATTTTTCTAATTAATAATGCATGCACATCTGAGTGTGCCACACACACTGGATTACCATTATTGGGCATCCCTTGTATGATAACCAACAGTCTGTCAAGTAGAGTTGCACCTCGGAATATGCTTTGGCAGGCCCATTATGGGTGTGATCTGGAGCCTAATATAAGATCCAAATGAAGATTACTACAAAATGAAGTATTTGAACACAGTAGCCAAGAGTTGCAGAGGGACATACCCATCTTCAATCAAGATAATACTCCAATCAGGATGGAGCCTTAGTTTTGAGGATACAAGCAGATTATTTGTTCTCTGTTTAGCAGTGTTCTTTCTTGGTGCGTAAAAAGTTGTTCGTACATGTATAGCATACCCTAGGTAGCATTCAGGATGGTAAGAAATGAACTCTGACAAATAATAACCATTTGTCTGCTCTGATCGTACACTAGCATGGCCTGGATAACATTTTCCCTTGACAGCTTGGAATCTGTAGCCATTGCGTAAATATGATCTCTTACTTTTCTGATTCCACCTGGCAGTGTACAATTCACCCAAAGGATGATGTTCGGGCAAAAGCTATACGTCTGGTAAGAGAACTTGAATCTTTCTTCCTTTAGCATTGTGTACGAGCCCGTCGAAGAAAATGCTTAATCTGTGGGAGACGGTGACTGTGACTGAAGCTGTTGTTTTGGTGCTAACACCTTTCAACCTTGTCTTTCTGTACCTTTGTCAGGTGTCCAACAAACTATATGCAATTAGCTACCTTTCTGAGAGCATTGAGCAGTTTGCAACAGATATGTTCTTGTCAGCCATAGATCAGCGGTTTTCAGATTCAGTAGTTTCGCAATCTGCAGAGTCTGAGAAAAGAGTTGGGGGACAGGTGTGAAACCTGTTATCTTGTTGTTGTCCACTTTTACTTGTCACTTTAATGAAAATGTTATGCTGATCTTAAATTATTTTTATTTTTTAAATTTTCTGTATAAATATTTACTCTGTATTGAATAATGCATGTTAAGTCCTGTGTGTAGCATACTTGAGATTATTATTCACGGTGTCCTTTACATATTTTAACTTATTGCTGCATATATTCGCTTCAGTTTGTGTATTTAGTTAACGACTTATTCTCCTGGGGTGTATAATTCAAGTGTAGAGATAATACGTTATGCAAGTTTTGATTTATTCATTCAATTAGAAAAGTTGGTAAAAGTTTATGCTAAACTAAGCAATTTTATCTCTGAAACACTTATTGGGACTTCTAAAATTATGGGTTATTTTTGTCACTGGATTATTGAAGTAGGGTCCGCTGTTGAATAGGATACATTTAGTTTTCTTTCCATACATATTCCAAATCTCTTTTCCCCATGTGGAGGATAGAGAGTCACGATTGGATGCTTCAATAATTCTGTTTAGACCATAATAAGCACTTTCCTTTTTTCCTTTCCAATTGATCTCTACTAGTGTGGGTTGACTCTTAGGTTGGGGCTTAAGCATATAGATGGTTCTCTTACTCTGGTTCTGATTTTCAGCTTTCATTGTGATACCCAGTGGTTCTGTCATTCTTTTTGTTAAAAAAGTTACATACTAATCCATAGAGATGGACAGTTCTTTCCAAAGTGACATGTTTGAAATAGCAAATAAAAACTGGAACATAGGGATCCTAAGAATCCATGCTAGGAGTTTGTCTTTCTCGGTATGTATAGCTGGTAACTCTCCTAACAGATACTTCTGGTCATGCTCATTGTTTTTATCGTTTGGGTGAAGGGGTGGAGCAATCTCGTATCTTTTTCTTTTTATGTTTGCTTGGCTGATTATGTATTTGCACTTGCTCTGCTGCTTCTGCTGCTTCATTTAAATTATGCAACTGGAGATCTGTTTTTGTCAGCATTTATGTTGATCTCTCAGATTCCTGGGATTGCTTATTTGGTAGAATAAAGAATCTTTTTAGGGGAATGACTTTCAGCAGTGTGGTTCATTTCATAAATGTACATATTACTTTCATCGTTCTCTGGACTCCTTAACATGAGAACATACTGCTGGCGACACCTTTGGATGAACCACATTTATCATCAAGAAGCTCACCTGCACTATATTCTCATTGTCGAAGTAAATGTTTGTCTAAACAAAACTTGCATGGTATCTAGTGGGTTCTCTATTTGAAGGTCAAACTGATCAAGATATACTTATTATCTTGATGTTTCTTATCTGATTATGCTGAGCTGAAATCTTGCTAAAAGTTCCTATTCTTCAGTTATACGTGATCTTACTTGGCACTGGACCATCTTATCTATTTGAGAATATGTTTTTGTACAAAACTGTAATTTTTGTACAGTTATGTATTAGATACTTAATTTTGACTGTACTCTTAATTATTTCTCCCTGTTCAATTCCTTTTAGGTGGAAAGTGCTGAAACATCCATAAGTGGTTCTCAAGTTTCAGATCCTGAAATATCTCAAAATGACACTAAGGGTGTCCAGAATGCATCCCTGGATGATACATCAATTCCTTCTCTCCAAGCTTACAGCCTCATGTCTTTGTTTTTCGCATTATGCACAAAGGTTGGTGATGTTATTCTTTCTTAGGTGAAGAAGAGATCTAAAATACATCCTTTTAGTTATTTTCCACAATGCAGATGATGTTTTTGCTTCTTTGCAGAAACCAACTCTTCTGCAACTGGTTTTCGACAGTTATGGGCGTGCCCAGAAGGCTGTTAAGCAGGTCTCTATTTGTGCTTAGCTTCAGAACTGTATAAATTTATTTATAATAGTAGGCCACCGGCTTCAATATGCTGTTTATATGAACTATATCCATCAATTTTTGTATATTTTATAGATGTAAGGCTTTGATTTAGCTTTCGTAGCGCAATCACATTATGTTTAATGCATTTGTGACAGTGAACGTAAAAGAATATCACTATAGAATGGACTTGGAAAAGCATGTTTCCCCAGCCTTAAGGACCAATTTCTGGCATGATCCACTGACCTCCTTCATTTTAGAAAATCTAGAGAGCGTTCTTTGCAGAATTTGTTTAGAGAACTGATTCTGGCCAAATAGTTTGTAAGCTACACCAAGGGATAGATGTTTTCGATCACATGTCTGCATCTGGTGTCCTTGACTCCTGGTTTTAATATCCTGTGTGTGCCTGTTTGCCTTTTTCTTTTTTTGGTTTCTCTTCTCTGAACCCGCCCGGCTGGTTTTGGTGATCCTTCGCTTTTCCTGATCTTTTGTTTACTATTAGATGGTGACTGTTCTTTGCAATTCCAATCAAGTGATGCTATGACCACTGGCCTTGATTGTTTGGGTTTGTGGTGGACATTTGTGTATGTGTAGATCTAGGATGAAAATAATACATTCAGATCATAAAAGAGACCATAATTGCTTTGCTTACGAGGACTCTGTAGCTTTCCTTCATTATGGTGCAGTTATTTCTTTAACCTATTTCCAGAAGCATTCTAAGATTTTCTCGCTTCTGTAGGCTGTGCATCGTCATATATCTGTCCTTATGAGGGCGATGGGGTCATCATTCTCTCAACTGCTCAGTATAATATCTAATCCACCCCATGGAAGTGAAGATTTATTGACTCAGGTTGGTTATCTCAAGTTTTTCCAAACATCTCCAAATCTTTTCTTTATATGTTGAAAATTTTTCTGTTTTTCCTTTAGGTTCTTCATGCATTATGTGAAGGGATAACACCACCTCCAGATCTAGTGGTGACTGTCAAAGGTTTATATGAGACCAGACTAAAGGTTCTCCTTTGGTGCTATTTGTGCCCTCTGCTTATTACTCATAACCTTATATAGTTTGGTCATTATGAGATTCTTCTTTTGCAGGATGCTACTATTCTTATACCAATTATATCTGCTTTTTCCAAAGATGAGGTGGGCACTTATATCTATTTTCCATTCTCTGAGTGCGTTACTGACAATGTGAACTTGGAGCTTTATTCTAATTGGGAACAAATAGAGCTTGAATTGTATGTTATGCCACAAATTATGTGCAGTATAAATGAAATTATGGCCTCAGAGAATTGGCTAATGTTGAGGATCATCATGTTGGTCAAATCTGGCCTCATATAAGACTTGCTAATATTGGGGACGAAAAATCTGATCCCTGAAAGAATGTACTGTTGACTTAAATGTAGAGAACATAACAATTTATCTTAAGTAAAAAACATTGTTCAGATTTATATGAGGATCAAATTATCACCTAACTGCATTTTCATTTTTTATATCAGTTTAATTGGTACAACTCCAATTTGACCATGATATATAATCTCCAGGATGGTGGTACAACTTTTAGGGATTGCATGCACGAAGGTGAATGAGTTTGGAAAAAGGATTTTGATCTTTAGATGGCATGATGTAAGAAATAGGAAAGATTTTTAACATGTTGCGTGTAAAAAAATATTGAATTTGTACACAATGAAACGGGCTTCGGCAAAGGGGACATTTAGTTCACTCTTTCAGTTTTACAGAAAGAATCCAAGGAGGGCAGAGGTCAAAGGGTAGAAGTTGGTTAACTATTAGGCACTACTCTCTGATGCTGAGCATGTTTAAGTTTCAATATCTGTAAACATTATTTTAATTAACAAGTTCCAAAAGAAAGGAGGTCTTAGGGAACTGAGAAGCACAAATAGGGTGGTTATTTGGAAATCAATAAAGAACTTCCCTATTTTCCCTCCCTTGTAAGAACACATAATTCGCCGATTTCTGATTCATTCCTTTTAAGTGATGCTGGTCTACCTGAATTTGTCCAAACATGAGTTTGGTGTTTGGGCTTTTGAACTGTGGGATGACCAGAGAAGAGCATCATAGTGATCAAACAGTGTATAAAGAGAACGAAAAGTTTTGGAGAATCAATCTGTGAGATTTGACTCTTTTCATTACTTACGGAAACATTATAGATTTAGGAATCTAAAGCAACGAAGACCAGCCTACTAAGACTTGAAAATTGGTTACAATGAAACAATTCGAGAACTGCTTGGGGATCAATCTGCAAAGGCTTGAAAAGTGATCTTGCTATACTTTCTCAGTGAGTGTTAGGGATCAGAAAGCACCTGTTATCTTTTCCATCTGGCTATTCTATAGATACATCTATCTATGAAGAGATTAATCTGCTTGTAAGTCTTCTGCTCATTGACTAAAGATTGGTTGTGAAACATCTGAAGATCTGATATTTTTACTGTTCCTTGAAAGTGAGAATCCTAGCACATGTGAGATCACTAAGAAATGATTCCACACTGTTCCTATATCTGACAGCTTTTAATCATCCACAAAACTTAATATTCCTAGCAGATTTAAATTGTCAGAACAAGCACAGAGGCCAGAAGTAGTTATAGTCTTGGAGATGTTGACAAATGCTCTCTGACATTTGTTTTGACTTGTTTGTTCTTGGTTTGGCCAACTTCCCTTATTTTCATCTGAAAATTGGCACATTGTTTCGTGATCTTGAGAAGTAGATGTTGTTTACCTGTGTGATGTCAGGTTTTACCTATTTTCCCTCGGCTTGTCCAGCTTCCATTGAATAAGTTTCAGATGGCACTTGCTCATATTTTACAGGTATCTATGGTTTTAAAGTAACTATATATTGAGCCTTTTCCTACAAATAGTCACGTTTTTGGTGTTTTGATTGCATTTGTTGTGGCATATCTAAAAAGCCCTTTTTTTGGGGGACATTTTGAAGTGCACATTTTGAATTCTATTTATGTTGAATTTCTTGAAATTTGCACACCCTCTTTCTTAGCTAGGTCTGAATAGAGACCTTGTTGTCAAGTAATTGGAGAATTATATGGAAAACAGTATTCAGTCTTCTAAGTATCCTATGGAAGTTGTTTGAGAAACATGATGAATCTCATCAGTTGGGAAAGAATGGGTAACCATCGGAGAAAGACACACACCTAACATCTTCCAGAACCAGGACCAACATTCATAGGGACAGATGATTCTACTGAAAAGCTTGTGTTTGATGGTGATCATAATAGTCTGGTTTATCTTCTACACATTGTTTTAATCCTTATGCACTGTTTAGGCCAATGCATACCTTGATTTTAAGAGATCATGCGTCCATCTTTATCATATTGGCAATTTTCTGTGTAAATTACTGTAAAAATGTAGGATGTTGGTGGTGGTGGTGTCTCATGCTTCTCATTTTTCAATCCTGCCCTCTTCTGCAGGGTTCTGCTCACACAGGTCCTGCATTAACCCCTGCTGAAGTGTTGGTAGCAATCCATGACATTTCTCCTGAGAAAGACGGGCTTCCACTCAAAAAGGTGTTTATCTGAATCTCTATTGAAGTCTTGTTTTCATAATGAGTCTAAAAGGAACTTCAATTTCATATATACGAGGGATCATGCGTCTTCTAGATTTCGAGAAATCTGTGGGCTCCAATCATTAACTTTTATCTAAATGCACCATTGAAGAGTATTAAGTAGCATTAAACAAACCTCCATATGATATGGGGCAGAGCTCCATGCATATGGCATGTATTCCTGGGGCACTTGTTACTCCCGTATGCTGTGCTCACTTTCCAATGTTTCTCTCAACATAAAAATCTGCTTCCTTGGTTTTTTAACTACTTTCTGGGGACCGAATTAAATTTCTCATGTGATAGTATAAATCCATGCTCTAATAACATAGTGCAATTGATTTCCAGATCACGGATGCCTGCTCAGCTTGTTTTGAGCAGCGCACAGTTTTTACGCAACAAGTCCTTACAAAAGCCTTGAATCAGATGGTATGGATCATTCTATTAGTTTTGTCCTTAAATGTGGGGATTTATTGCGACACAGTGTCAACTTCTTGCTCATTTGATTATTAGGTTGATCGGACTCCACTTCCGCTCCTTTATATGAGAACAGTAATTCAAGCAATTGATGCATTTCCAACACTGGTAAAGTCAGTTGCTTTATCTCGTAAATATCTCGCCTGGCTTGTTTAGTTGACATCCTTATCATATCTCGCCTGGCTTGTTTATCAGTCGGCAGCTGTAATAGTGAACGTCATCCCTGTAGGAAGTCATGTTCATGAACTGTAGCTAGGACTTTTGCCTCATGCATGAATTCGTTTCCTTCATGAGATAAGTGCCCTGCTACAATGGATAAATGAACTTGCAACTTGGTATTTTCACTTCTTCCTGACAAGTATGCTCTCAAGTACTTATTGTCGGTGCCCCATGTACACTATTGTCACAAGAACTGCTTGGTTTTAGCTTTGAATGGGTGACCATTTTGTAAAGTTTCCTTCACGTTACCCACATCTTTACTTCATGCAAACCTCCATAATGGAGAGCAACAGTGTTTAATTGGACATTTGAGATCTGACTTCACTGAAATCTCTTTTAGCATAAAAGAAAAGATGTTAAGTTCTGGCTGCACTACCTGAATCTACATGATATGGTTGATGATCAAGCCCTTGGACAAGATTTACTAAATTATTTTTTTACTGGTGATTTTGTGTCCGTAATTTATCTTTCCCTTGAAACGTAACTTTTCACTAAAATTCTTTATGAGCTAAATTTCTGGTAGTCATTTTTGGTCAAATAGAATACTTCAGTTATCTTGGCTGATTAGTCGTTTTGCATTATCAAGTAGGATTACTCGACCCAGTACGCTTAGGTCTTGTTTGGTATGCAGTATTCTGCTGGAAAGCTATCAAACTGAGTTGGCATTTGGTTTGAATGATTGTGGCATCCGATTTATTTGATTGTGTGGCCTGGGGTGGTGTTGATACCATCATGCACTGTAACACTTGGGCCAACCACTAATCGCTTGTATATTTACAGTTCTCATCAATTTATAATCCAATAACACTCTTGGCACTGATCCCCAACTCCCTCTCTCTCTCTCTCTCAAAAACTATGTGTGCATGTGCTGTGGAGTCTTGATCATGTGTGGTTGTAAGGGTTGTATATTTAGTTGAAGAAGAGGCAGTGCAGTTAGGTGGTGGTGATATGTGCTTGTATGTTTGTGCATGTCTAAGCAGTGCACTGTAGATTAGTGGTGGTGGGAATGAACAGGAAAAAGAAGGGAAAGGCAAAGAAAAAGGAAGAAGAAGACGGGGGAGATCTAGGTGGCGGGTCTTGGAAGAAGAGTGGTCATGGTGGTAGCTGCCTATGAAAGAAAATAAAGAAGAGAAGGAAGTAAGATGAAAGAAGAACAGTATGGTGCCCGTTGGGCTTGAAGAAGAGGATAACAACTACTTACATATTGGGAAATGAAAGGAAAATTAGATAAAAAGGGATTAGTTATTAAGAGTAGAATTATAAGTTTGTATTCCATACCGCAATCTAGCCTACAGCTAATTCTTTAACATTTTATTACTCAAACCAAAGAATCATCACACGAGATTTAACCTCCATTTTATTATGTACTTCATAATCCTCTCCATCTAACCAAAAAATCTCTTGATTGATCTACTTCCACTTGTTGATAGATTTATGAGCTTCTATTTTAATGCATATATTCCTGGTTCTCTCTTGGCTCTGTTTAGTGATACACAAAATGTGTGTTAAGTTCCTTTACAATTTTTGGAAATGTTATAATTAGCCTCCATGTCTTGTTTAAGTTTATAGTTGCTTTTGCAACATTTTAAATTTCTGACCGGCTTTAACTCTCCCAATCATATCCTGAGTATGTCATGGAAGCATCTGTTGTTAATAGCAGTTCATTATAAATTATCTGAGCTAAGAACCAAGTGATGGTTGGTATTTACAGTTCTAATTCATTTCAGGTTGATTTTGTCATGGAAATTCTGTCCAAACTTGTGAACAGGCAGGTAGGTAAAGTAGACCTTGAAGTGTGATTTTCCATTAAATTGTATGATGATTGACCATATTGGTGGTTAGGATTATGTAAACTAACAACTCATTTTCATGTTAATAATGGGCCACAGATATGGAGAATGCCAAAACTATGGGTTGGCTTCTTGAAATGCATCTCCCAAACACAGCCACATTCCTTCCGTGTATTGTTACAGGTATTTTCTGGTTAATATGTTCTTACATGTAGCTTCCTTATCCTTCTGAGCTTTCTTTCAACTCTCTTCATTTGCTTGCAGTTGCCGCCACCTCAGCTTGAAAGTGCTCTGAACAAATATCCTAATCTTCGTGGTCCTCTTACTGCCTTCGTGAATCAGTCTAGTGTTCAAACTTCTTTACCTAGGTATGTCAACTTTTAGTTGGGTGGCCTTCAATTCTGATCTCGAGCAATTTAATGTATTTCCCACCTCTCTTAGCTTCTTGTTGATTTTACCTGCATAATGCTATAAATTTATTTATTTCTTTATTTTTTCTGTAAAGTGGAGATAAAATGATAAAGAAGAGTTTTGTAAATCTCATGGAAGTAGTATGTGAACAAGAACAAAGGTGTAATATGAGGAGATATTAAAACTGATTTGAAACCATGGGAAACTTTCAATGATGTGTATTTTCATTGCTTTTAAGGTCCTAAAACTCAATCATTTGTTGAGAACAATCACATAAATGGTCAGGAAAAAAGTTCCCGAATCAGATGTTGCTCGGCACGGTCATTAAGTTGTGAAATTTTGTCATCTGCAATAAAATTAAAATGGAACTTGATTGATCAGGTTACAGCCTAACTTATTTTCAGTTGCAGGCTACAGATAAAACATGTTGGGAACTTCTGTGTGCCAAAATGCTCTTTCTAGCTTCTATTTCTTTTATATTTGAAGATATTCGAAACAATAAATTAAATTATACGTTTGCTTAGAAAATTTCTGAGTTCTAATTATCCTAGATTGGATGACAACCCCTTGTATTGTCTAAGTCAAGGTCAATGTGCTCGAACTATTAAATAGTGTAAAAAGGGTAATCGCTTATGCTGTTACATAAAGAGTGAAAGCTAAAAGCGAATAGGAAGAGCGAAGGATCTTTTTCTTTTTTACAAAAAATTGAGTTGGAGATCAGAGCAGTTCATAATAAAAAAGGGAAGACAAAGAAAAGATGATCTGCACCTGCCTCGGCCCTCGCTCTAGCCCACCCAACCTAATACCAGAAATGCGAGCTACTGCTCCATCTTGATATCCGGTCTGCAGAAGGAAACGCAAGCTTTCTATGGACCTGCTTTGGCAGATGTATGTTTGTTGGTTTAGTGGATTAGATCTCTTTGACGGATTTGTTTGGGCACTGATTTCTGGGTTCTAGAGGAGAGGAATGGATCTTCACATACGTTGCCGCTTGTTAATTATATTTTGCTTCTGTTTTTGATGGTGTTGAATAAAGGTCTTTGTTCCTTTGCTCTTTTTTTCTTTTCCTTCTGTTTAAGTGCCAGAACTTTACAGGAAAGTGTGATGTGGAAGTCTCTGGGCTTTGCGAAGGCCTAGGGATCTTTTTGGTCCATCTATTTGTCCCTCTTGTGTTTGCAGTATATATTTAGTAGTGGTTGGTCGTGTGCAGCTGTAGTCATGGTTGCCAGTATACGACTAAAGTGATCAGTTGGGGATCAATATTGTCCAAATGGCTATCTCAGTCAACACAAAATTGTGAATGGGTTAGGGGGGCGATGGAAGTTTCCTTGCCTATTTCAGAATTCGTAATGAATGGAGTAACTTTACTTTGAAAATAGTTCAAAATTGCTCTCCTTGAAAATGCAATAAGTAATTCTTGAGTCATGCCATTTTACCAAACATGTTAAGTCCATGTGGAGCATGATTTAACTAGGCATGCGAAATCAAAAAAAGAACTTGGCATGAAAAATTATCTGATGCGGATAATTGGTTTTGCTTTGTTTTCTTACCTGCATATGGTGATAACTTCTGAACTGCTCTCCTGATGAAGTATATAAGTTTGCTACTGTGACAGGTCAACGCTAGTGCTTCTTGGCCTTGCCCCACCAGAAGAACATATGCAGCACCCGCACGTCACTTCATCTTTGCATGCGTCAGATCCAAGTTCTTCAGTTCGCGGGGCAACATTTACATGACAGAGAGCTGAGAAAGAAATAGGGAACCTGTATCATTTTATACATTTGCGAACGTGGAGGTTTTCCTACTCTGGAGACATCTCACATTGCACATTCGGTTGCCAAAATTAACATTTGTGGCCTGATTCTCGGACTCGATTTGGACTTAGGGAGCGGTGATGCAGCCAGGCCTCGGCAGCTTTTTTTGATCATGATGGGTTTTCTTCTTCACATGGTAGCAAAGGAGTTGCTATTTGGTGGTTGCCCTGTTTTCTGTTTTTCAGTTGTTATAGTTGATTTTGTCACAGCATCCTCTGTAATCAATAATTCCTTGTGTAGTATATGCTCCCACCGGAGACGTCGCTTGTGAGGGAGCCAAAAATATAATTTGTATCCGTGAAAGGAAGTTCTATATTTTCCAATGATTAATCAGCTGATCCAACTCCAGAAACCGAATAGAGTGATCAATTAGCATGTCTGGATGATGTTGATTTCAATCTGTCGAGCCTATATTCCTAACTGCAATCAGCTAGAGCTTTACAACATGCGTGATTTTGCTAGCCCAAGTTCTTTGTAAATTTTTGTCAGTTGTTGCAGCAAATAAACTTCAAGAATAAACAATTCTCTATAATAATTCTTATACGAATAGTCAATAAGTTTGATTCTACACTCGGTTTCTCGTTAGCTAATTGTCACGGTAGATCTTTGTCCAGAGAGGTCAAATTGTTCCTATATGCTCCCAAATTCCAATCAGGTTTTGTCGGATTTGAGCCAATAAGACTAGTGGAATATATTTATGGTATGATTGGTGGATCAATTACACAGTAAGTTTATAACATTTGTTCTGTGATTAATTTAGTTTGATCTTTAGTTTAGGAAGAATTTTCCATCAGTTTGAAGGTGATGATTTTGGTTCTCACGTGGTATTAAGAGTAGGATTTCGTCTCATCCTAAAGGTCGGATCATGGGACTCTGGGGATCCTCAAAATTAAAGGCTTTCTCATCTAGTTTATATGGGATGGTGTTTTTTGACACACTTGCAAGAGAACCGTTCTGGGCTGTTTTATATGTAGCATAATTTTCTTTCCTCTTTAACAATTAGCTCCCTAGAAGGAAAGGGTTCTCTCTCACATCATAAATGAAGGGAGTCTGAACTGACCTGTTGAAGGATCTTTTATCCAATTATGGTGTTGACTCTTTGCTCTTTAATATGATATATTTGATATCAAAGTGTGATAAAAGATCTTTTAAATTGGATTTTGCAACAAAGAATGTGTGTTCGGAGGTGAATAATATTTCCCTTAGGATGATTTGTTCAAATATGCGGGTGGTGCCGACTAAGTGAGAATGCGGCTTCTTTCTTTTCCTCCTCGTTGCTTCCAAGACACGATTAACGTGCTAAATATGATAACATCTACCAGCACAACATTTGCACACGTAACATCTACTCAAAATCAAATATCTAATAGAATTGTCAAAGAACATCCTCATCATGTCCATAGTTGTCGTTGATCCTATGACCGTTCTGTCTCGTTTGACTTGTGCTTGTAGTGGTCGTCAACTCATCAACAATATTATTCATTCTGTTTTATCCACTAAAAAGAGAGAAAAAGAAAAAAAATGATGCTGGCTTTGTTGCGCTAACCCCACTACAACACTCAAGTGTTGTTTAATGAAACTATATTATCTTGGAAAGTTGCCACTTTCTATGATGTTTGTGGCTTCTTTGGCTTACGGTCTAGTTGGTAAGAAGGGTTTGTTTATTATGAGAAAGAAGACAATGTGTTTGACTTTCTCTGGATGTGTTTTAACTGTATCTGGTTGATAATTCGTAAGTATTTCTCTGACTGATTGATGATTTTTGGGGCTTGTGCTGGTGCGTGATTGTGCTGATTAGCGATCGATCTAATCAATGGTTGTGATTGGAGTATTATAAGTGACCTATAATTGTTGGAGCTCTGTTCCGATTCTTGGGACCTGTTCAAATATATGGTTGTGGTCAGAGCCTCTAAGCGATCTATAATCTTTAGAACCTATTAAAACCAATAAATTACGATCGAAACTGATGTCACTCAAATTTTTTGTATTTAAGAAAAGTCTTGGACTATCCATTTTTCTTTAATATCTCTCTGACTCCTTTTTTGGCCACTTTCTAATCCTCGATTTCCCTCTCCAATTGGTCTATTTTCCAAATAAAATACGCACAAAAACGATTGAGGCAAATGTTGGATGTTTTAGTCAAACCACCCAACAACGTGGGACTGTGTCAAACAATTGCACGAAAAAGGCATAAATTTTGTCAAACCCCCTGCGTGGTACCTTTGGATTGCTTCCCTTTTGCTTCAAAGCTAAGTACGTGAAGTTAAAGCATAATCGAGTCAAGAATCGGCTGTGTTTTCTAAAGTTAATCCCTCCACGCATCGTGCACCGACGTTCTTGCACTCGTTAAAAGTGTCTTTTTCTGTGGGATTACCGTTTGGAATTAAGTAGCTTTTTAATTTAGTACAAGGATGGACTACGTTCCTGCTTTATTGTGATCATCATGGATAGCAATAGAAGTTGTTGTGCATGTATTGGGTGGATGATCAGACAACAAAATGTGGGCCACGTGAGAAGAGGGTTCTTCTTCAGACATTACCAATTGGGGGTTCAGCTCTATTGCATGTCAAGAAAACACAAAAAGGCCCTTTGGATACAGACAAGAATTTGCCCAAATTTTGTCAAACTTCTTACATCCCTCAAAGCACACTACACATTATGCCTACAAATGACCGCCCCCCACCCCCTAAAAAGCAATAGATTATTTTTGTTCCTTAGTGCATTTGCCAGTCCAAAATGGTCCACCTTTGATAGAAACTATAGCAATGGGGGACCCTATTTCTAGCCATTCTTTGGACCAACCCCTTTTTGCCATTGGAAAACCACACGGCTCTGCTTCAACCCTCCTGAGCACTTCTCTCAACGCCACACGATTGGCATCTTTGAATGCAAGGAAGAACAACGTCTTGAATCAGTCTCGTTTCATCAGCCCTTCTTCCTTTATCCAACGGTTTTGGATGGACAGACTCTACTACAACTGGTGCACCAAATCCAAATCACTACATCTCTCTCATATTGTTTTGCATGATATATATATATATATATATACGCTATATATTACTATTATCACTACGACTAATAGTACGAGTGCTAGGTCTTCACGCATGCTAGCTATGAAATCCATTCTTCACAAACTCTACATGCCACTACTATAGTGCCATTATCCTTGACTCAAGAATGACATGACCACGACTCATTTCTAGACCGTCCGATCCTCATCTGATGGCCCTTACTCTACAAATCATGCTGCAAAACACATGACTAGTATATGAAAATCTAGCTACAATCGTGCAGCTGGACATTCATATAATTGTCCTGTAGAAAGATTGATCCATTGCAAAAGAATTAGGTTGCATGAATCCCACAACATATATAGCGTACTTGGACCGATGTGAGTGCCTTGTCTCATATACCTCTAATCATCAAAACATTGAATTTTCTCGTCAAGATAAACATATCTTATATAATTTTAGAAAAAAACAAAAATGGACATACGTACATACTCCTCTCACCATCATTTCACAACTAACACCAATCCAGTTTGAATTAGAGTTTCAACAGCAAAAGCGTTTAAGATTGATCAAACTATGTTGTTTCAACTTTTTAGAGTTTTTAATTAATAATGATAATAAAAAAAAAAAATGTTACTTTCGGTAATGGGTGGAATAAAGTCTTTTTTTTTTTTCTTTTTCTTTTTCTTTTTCAACATGTGTTATAGTAGTGGCCACAGCCTCAGGTAGTGATCAGTGCCGTCTGCTTTTAAATAATTATATATATTTATATAATTTTTTATTTAAATAATTATATTATAGTTTTTAGGTGTGGGAGAAGAGAAGGATAAGCCACTTTACCTGTCCTCCTCAGGGACTAATGAAAAGACGTTAATTAACATGGAAATGAGCATAAATGCTCATAGCGATTTTGGTATGAAGCCGATGTGTAGGGACGAATGTGACTATTAATTAATTTTAATGGTTATTAATAAATTCGAATATTCCAAAACTATTGTTTTGGGGCACGTCTTTTGCTGAAAAGTGCTTTGTTAATTAAATATTAGTAGCAAACAGTTTAAGTAATATTTCAAGAGTTATTAAAAGTTGTGCATGTATTTTTTTTTATTCAATTTTAATTTTAATGGTGCATATAACGTACCCTACCACTTTCATGCACCTATGGTGTGGGGCGGCTCTTTTTTTATAAAAAAAAATTGTATTAATTACTACTTTGTTCTTTTCTTGTAATATCCTTTTCTTACATCTATAGTGCATAATATTGTAATTTCATTTACTTAATATTTAGAGATTGAGGATGTTGTGCAGATGCAAGACACAATTTTTTCTAGCGGGATTGTGGGATATTGCTCTTGTTTTCTCATTTTTGTAACTCCATAATGAAATTTTAATTTTGTATTTTCTTTTGTTAATATTTGTTTTTAAATAGTTCTACAACGCACGTTTTTAATAATAATAAAATGATATATTGTAATAAATTTATATAAAAATTAACAAAATAATCGTATTCGAACTCATGAACTCATATATATACAACGTGTCAAAATTTGTGAACAACACGCGGATCATATTAATTAGTAGAAGGGTCAAGAAATGAGCTGCACGTGGCGATTAGTCGACCGACATTAATACTAATCCAATGTGGCGTAAAAGAGTATTTGATTCCCGGAAGTGCTGGGAAGTGGAAATATCCCACCACTAAGAAGATTCTCATAATCCTAATAAAGTTGAAGCTTTTGTAATAAGGTCTAATTAATACATTTATTTTATGTGCTAATCTATAATTATCTTCTTAATGGTGGAACTAATTAAGTTTATGAGATAATGTACTTTTGCTATTTTTTCTTTATAAAAAACTAATTATTGCAAAGAGTGGATTCTAAGTGTGTGTATATATATGTGTTGCTCTTTCTTATCCCTACTTGGAAAACCATTATAGGATAAGGGGGTCTGACAAGGTTTTGAATTTACATGATTTTAGCAAATGGGCAATCCACAAAATTACATTTCTAGTCCTTTAGAATAAGAGTTTAATTGTTGCAGATTCAACTTTATGCATCTTTTGATTCAAGATTGTGTGGGATAATTAGAAAAATTACACTTTTAGTCAAAAGAGGAAGAGCTTCTACTTTATGCGATCTCAAATTGAAAAACTCGACATATTTAGTTTTTTATACCTTATAGTATTTGTGGGACTAAATGTGTAGAGTTTTTTTCTCAATTTTCAAACCATTTTAAAAATCTCGTAAAGCATAGAAGTAAATATATGGAGTTTTCTCAATGTTGGCACTATTTTGAAAATCACATAAAGCAAATAACTAAAAATGTTGAACCTTTTATCTCATGGACTAAAAAACCTTAGCAGTCTGTTGGTTCAAGTCTCACCAAAATAGCTCTGATCTATTACCATCCCTAATTCCGATCAAATTAAAATGATTACTTTGAGACAAGAACACGTTAATTTTCATCAAAATGGAATTATGCAGGCTAATTTGTAACTTAAATAAATAATTAATGGATTGAAGAATAGATGAATATTTATTCGATGAATTTGACATTTGTAGATGTAGAAATTATGATGATATATAAAAGGTTGTTCCAATGATAACCATATGTATAATTGTCAATTTTTCCAACATGATCAACAACCATAATCATGTCGATTTGTCTCTTTATCTTATGGTAATCATCAAAGTACCCCAAAACCCTTATCTGATTTGACATTTGTGATACCAAAACCCTTATATTCTTCATCGATTAATAATCATTTTGGCTCTTTAATTAATACTAATCATGATGGAATGAGTCATCTGCCAAGAAACAGTAATTACCTCCCAATATATATATATATATATATATATATATACACACATTTCTATCTTACAATTTGTTTGTGTTATTAATTGATTGTCAATTAATTGTTAAAACTATATATTATTTTGTTAAAAAGATATAATAGTTTGTATAATGGTAACTAAAATATTTTTTATCAGAAAAATATTTTTAGAGTGAACTTAAAATATGCTTAATTATATAACATCTTAAATGAATCTTTGAAAGTAAAAGATCGACACCCAATTTTTTTAAAAATTTTGACAAACTTATTTAACTTTTGAAGTCGTCATTAATTAATGTCATTTTACAAAATATTGATATATATATATATATATCTCCAACACTTGATAAAATTGTATAAAATTTGTGTTTATGATAAAATATAGTATCTTAAATAGAAACACATCTATAAATTAGGTAAAAAAAATGAAAATTAATGTTCCTAAATTGATAATAGATTTTCTATATTATATATAATGAATATATATTTGACGGAATTAATTATATATTTTCTCTATTTATATATGCATCAAGAAAGATAAAAACTAGACGGCCGGGACAATAATGAATGAATTGTCAAGAAATGAATGGTACTGGTGCATGTGCATGTGTATGATCCATGCCAACAAGTTGATGATGCTAAGAACTAGCTGTGCCACATATATATATATATATATATATATATTGCATTGAATTTTTATCGCAATTCCTATTGCATTTCGATCTATATATATACAAGTCAGAAGCATAAAATCTTATCTTATATAAATTGATGATATAATTTTTATACAGGTCGTGATGCTAATAAATAAAATAAAATATAAAATATAAAATAAATTATAATATACATGTGTAATCGGTATAACCCTAATTTTATTTGAAAAAGATTGTTTTGCCCCTAAGAGGCCTGAATTGCAGATTTACCTGAAAGACCCATGTCTTCCTGATCAGGTAAGGTCCAGCGACCCGATCCTGACAACCTGGGACACGAGGAAGACATCTATTGGACCAACAGAATCTCCAGTTTTACACTATAAATATTCCATGCTTAGTGTATTTATGGTACGCCCTTTCTACTACTCTTTATCTTAGATTGCTCAGGTTCGCTAGCTCAATAGCGACCTGTTTACACGATCTTAATATCAAGCATTGACTTAAACATTGGAGGGTTTTAGTTGAGGGCCACTCCAACAAACTTGACAATCTGCTTCTTTCTTCTCAGGGTCCTTACTTCAGTTTGGGAGAGGTCGCTCCTTGGAGGACCAGTCCATCTAACCAAGAAAGTCGCACAGATTTCGACCCGAATCAATATATATATATATATATATATATATATAGAGAGAGAGAGAGAGAGAGAGAGGGAGGGAGAGAGAGAGAGAGAGAGTTGGAAAAAGAGAGATCTGAAAATGCGGAAAGCAGATAAGGAAGGTTGAGATGAGAGGTGGGTTTGGAAGCATGCATTATTATTATGTTCATCAACTCTATAAAATATCATATGACCTAACTTTGTAATTATACGTACAATACAAGTTTATATATCATCACAATTATATATATATAGACATAAAATAAAATAAGAACAAGAAATTGTCGGGCTCCATATATATATTCATTGCCTCTCACACACACATATATTTACATATGGATAAGCAATCGAGCGTATTTCATACTATAATTTTATATATTTATCTATTTTTCGGAGAATATAATTAATTTATTTACACTATATATATATTATTGATTTTTTTACTTATATATGATTCAATTAAGTTTTGAACTAAAAATTTTGGAATTAGTGTAGACAAAGATAGGTAGCGCGTGTTGCCTAACATGCATGATATTCATGAGCGCGTGATACTCAAAGTAATAAAAATACAAATTCAAACATACGTACATTACATAATTTTACATTTTATAACACGATGTTAAAAATCAAAATGCACTAAATTAACATCAACTAACTCATCTTATATAAAAATAATAAATTAAAAAAGATATATATATATACAGAAATATGGGACCCAATTAAATATGAGTACATACATACATACATACATATATATATATTTGTATATATATTTGGGAATGCTTAACCTAAAATGGCATGTAGATAAAACATGCAACTCTAATTTTAGGCAGGCTTGTGGGGGTTGCTCTTAATTTGTTCTTTGTATTGTGTATGGTGATGAAATAGAGAGAGTTGGGGGGTTGGCGGGGGGGGGGGGGGGGGGGGAACACTGCTCAAATTGTTTGTCATGTTAGAAGCAGACAGGAGTAATAATAGCTGGATTTTGTTTCTTCAGTTACAACCAGGCCCCCCCCCCACTCTCTCTCTCTTCTCATGTTCCTCTTCCCCATCTCTTTCTTTCTCTCTCTACACACATATATATATGTGTGTGTATGTATAGGAGATGGATGATAGTTGTTGAAGTCCACTACTACCAATTATCAGTTATCACTGCATGCATGCTCTGTTTGGCATTTGGACGCATATACGTACATACAGAGATACATGCACCTCACGCACACACACACACTCACAAATAGCTGAACTTAGAAGAATATATATATATATATATATGTGTTCAAATGTTAAGGTTTCTTGTTTTTCTCTCTACGTAGGGTATATACATACACCTATATACATGGGGTGATCTCATATATATGTATATATTTGTTATGCTAAAGTAGTATTAACTTGCAAATCTTGAAGTTCGTAGATGATAATGATGATCATGCATATGTATATATATATATATATATATTAGATGTTTTTATTCTGTATTATTAATTCTGATCTGTCCCTATATTATTGGTCCATTTTCGGCTTACCATATTTTAGATGGTAAGTGTAATAAGTAAATTTTCTTGAGTATTTTTTTGTGTTGCCCTCGAAATATAAGCCACATATTGGAAAGATTTTTTGTGTTTTTTTTTCTTTCTTTTTTTGGGGGGTGGGGTTGTTGGGGGATGCATTAGAAATATTATATATACTACAAAAAAAAGAAAATATATATAATACATTATCCAAAAAAATTCATGTGACGATATAAAAATTATGATCATATGCATTAATGAGCGATAATTATTTTTTATTTTATCATAATAATAATATTTACAGTTTTATATTATGACAAGAATTTCACAAAAGTGTTAGATTGGTATAATAGAAAATTATATATAAAGCTGTCATTATTTAAATAATAAGTCATACATGTATACTGATAAGATAAATATATATATATATATATATATATTATTTTGGTTGAGTTGTGGAGAAATAAATAAATACTGTTAATAAATTTTATATTAGATGATCATGATATTGTTGCTAATATTGCTTTTCTTATAATGAAATTGAAGCTTATTTAAAATGTCCCTAAATATCACAAATACATGACAACGAGTTTAAATTCCACCAACGTGGACATGTAAATTCATTTTCAATTATTCATTATCTTTTAATGAATTAATTATATAATATATTCTTTGTTTAGTAAATTAATTATTGATTCATTTATTTAATTTTAAGAAAATAATAAAGTTAATCACTTTATTAAGAAAAAAAAAGGGAAGTATAAGAAAAATGGGATGAAGGAGGATTGTTTTATATATATATGTGTGTGTGTGTGTGTGTGAACTTTTAAATATATATATATATATATATATAGATAGTTTAATTTAATTACTAATATGATCGATATGGTAAATAATTATTTACAAGAACGAATAAATAAATATGTTACCCTTTTATGGGAAAATGTTCCACATTCTTAGTCCCGAGAAAGAGTTGGGTTCTTCCTTAAAGATGCCATGTTCAAGAAAATTAACTTCAAGGTTGTTTTTTCTCAAGCTTTTTAAAATAAATTTTGGAGTAACAATTTTAGTAAAACTTTTGAAAAAAAAAAATTTATTGGCTTACAAAATCACAATTATGAAAACTATTATATTCGAGAAATTATGGGGGGAAAAGATACAACTGCCTTGGAAAAGTTCAATATATATAATTAAGGGATAATTACACTCCTCTCCTTTGAGATTTAGTGTAATTACATGTAGGTTCTCTATAATTTAGAAAATTGCATCCAACACCCCTGAGATTTGCTTTTATCTAACAAATTAGTTCATCCATTAGTCAAAATCCACTAATTTGTTGATATTAACAAAAAAACTTAACGAAAATTGATATTTACTCTCAATTATTACTGACTTATTGCAGATCAAATAAGTTTTTCCAAACTAAACTACCCTTATAACAGCGAAAATATACTTCCTCAAATGTGTTATTGCATGAAGATGTATGAGGGTAATTCGACCATAAAAACACTTGTTTGACCCATTATAAGTTAGTAATAACTCAATTAGGGGTACATGTAGAATTTTTTTCGATTTTTTTTGTTAAAATCAGTAAATTCGGTGAATTTTGACTAATGGAGGGACTTATTTATTAAACAGAAACAAACCTTAAGGATACTAGATGTAGTTTTTCAAACCATAGGAAATTTATATGTAATTACACCAAATCTCATTGGAGAAGCGTATAATTATCCCTATAATTAATTAACATTTAATAGTATTTTTAGATTTATAATTATAATCATTTAGAACTTTAGTTCTATGATCTGTTAGGATTATAACTCCACCTTTTTCTAATTTTGCAATTTTAAGACAAAACAATTCACAAAATTTTACAGGAGTATAGGATGCCAAACAGATATAATTACAGGACTAAATATAAAATTCAACCAATTAATTAATAATACTGAAAACTAGTGATGATTAAATGAGTGGAAAGTAAGAGAATTAGGCATTACTCTAATTATTGCAAGAATCAAACCATTAATTACTAATTACTAGTGTCAGAAATTAAATAATTAAATATAGAAACAGCAAAGTGAGTAGAGTAGTCATCAATTCTTGAAATGACATAATAAAATTAATTATATAAAGAACAAAACCCAAAGTATAATTTTGGTGATTCAACTTTTCCCAAATTGAGAAATATGCTCATGAAAAAAAGTGCATAGATTTCTCCATAAATAGATGTGGGTAATAAAGTTTGCAAGAAATGAGGAAAGTAATGAAGATGGGCAGTGGCTTTTGAAGTAAGGTTGCAGTGGAAAGCATGAAATCCCTCTTGGAAAAGAAAAGCACAAAGTTATGAGCTTTGCAGTACTGGAAAGGGAAGTCTCCTCTTGGAAAAGAGCAATCACTAACAAATATTAATTAATAAATTTATAAAAAAAAATAAGAAATAGAAGTTCTGCATTATTTATTTTGTGATTAGTCGCTCTTTCTATACTGTGAATCAATTTTATTTTGGAGTTTGCTTGATTTTGATAAATAAAGTTAGTCAGTGATCAATATAAATTAATTATATACTCCACTTCATAGATCAGGTTTTGTCATATTGTAAATTAATGATGTTATGTTTCGTTTCTCGTTTAATTCTACGCTCATTAATTTACACTTCTAAATTTGATTTCATGTATTACATTAAATTGAAAAAAATACTTTATATAGAATCTTAGAGTAGGTGCACTTATATCTCATTAATTATGAAATTTTCGTTAATTGTTTCAGAAAATTGAAAAGTTAATAGCTTTGTACTTAGCATTTTATATTTTTCATCAGAATACTTCTGACGAAATGACTAAAGCGATAATTTTTTTAATTTATGTAACTATTAATGAAAAAATCACAAAATTAATGGGACGAAAAGTATATTGACTCTAATATATATATATATATATCAAATTAATGTAATAGGAGATGCAACACAATTTACAGTAATAACTCGATTGCTAATTAAATAGTAAAACTTGCAAAGAGAAAAGAACATTAAATAAGCAAATTAAGAACTAAGATATGTAATGAAATGAATTAAGTTGAAAGTTGGTGTCTTAACGTTAAATGATAAAAACTATATATTTATGGTAGAGGAAGAATATGCTAAATTTCCATTTTAGGTAGAGAATGTCGTGACCTAATAGGGAAGCTGGAAACAAGAAAGAAAAGGGCAGGCGGATCCTCTTTTAAATTAAAACAACCCTTAACCCCCCTTTTTTTTTGTTTTCTCTAATCATCGATCTTTCTCTGACACTACGGATGGAGAAAACTAATAAAAACCCAACAATGTACATATATATATATATATATATATATATATTATATTATATTATTACAGCCCACAAATTCAAGGAAAAGGTAATTTAATGATGTCTGAAAGAGGAGGAATAAACAAAGAACATAGAGCAGCAGCACTATATGTTAGAAAAAAGAGGGAGGTGGTGGAAAGAAAACTACTCTCTACACTGTAAGGGTACAGTACAATGAGGAGAAGGAAGAAAGGTACAAGAAATTAATGGGAGTAAAAATCCAATTCAAGAATTTCCACATCAGCCGCCCTCATGATCATGATCATCTGAAAGGGGCCCAAATTTTGGAAAAAAGAAAAGAAGAAGAAAAAGGAAAAAAATCGAAAGCTACCCTATTGATGATGAACTTGTGTAGTTATAATGAGAGGGTCTGTTTCAAGAGGAGGTGATGACTTTAGTACAAACTCATCATTAGGACATAAAATGATCTGATCAAGATTATTATGAGTACTGTCAGCCCTTTTCTTGGTAACTTCCTTAGTCTCTGCTGTTGAAACTGGCAGCAAAGAACCAGAAGAAGAAGAATTAGATGAAGAAGAAGATTGAGCTTTTGTGAGTTCTTTGGCTCTTTCTACTTGTAGAATCCAATCTGTTCTACACAGGACAAAGAGCATTAGCAATGCGCAACACCCCTGCGCTGCTAGCAATCCTAGCCACAGCCCAGCAAACCCCAGTTTCAGCCCGAATCCCATGAAGAACGCCACCGGCATTCCAACCAAGTAAAATGAACCGAGGTTGATGTTTGCTCCAATGGTGGGCCTCGCGCTTCCTCTCAGAACCCCGCAGCCAGTGGTCTGCGGGCAGTTGCCGAGCTCGCAGAGCCCAGCTATCGGCAATGCCACCGTCGTCAGCTCAAGAATCTCGGCATCTCCTGTGAAAAACCTGCCCCATCTGTGCCTCATAAGCGTGGTGAACAGCATGGCGGCGACGCCTAACGCCACGGCGCAGAAGAGAGAAACGATCATCGAAATGCGGGCCTTGGCGGGCCGCCTGGCGCCGAGCTCGTTGCTTACTCTGGTTGAGACTCCAAGACTGAGGGAAGAGGGGAATACATAGACTAATGAAGTTGTCTGAATGAGAATTCCCATTGAGGCGATTGTGGCTTTGGGGTTCGATAAGAGCCCACAAAGCATTATCATCAGCTCATACCACCACCACTCGAGACAGACAGAAATGCAAGTGGGAATTGCCAAGGATAGAAGAGACGACCAGCCCTTCAGACAGTCCAGGCTCGGGGCCACCCATGATCCCTTGTACACGCCTGAGAAGTATATATATGAGCAGAGCAATAGAACAAGATTGAGGTTTGTTAAAGCCATTGCTAAGGCCACTCCAGCAATGCCCATGTTGAAATACTTCACCAGGAGAAAGTTCAACGGGACATGAAGCAGAACTGAGATAGATGAGCAGTACGTCAATGGCAATGTGATGCCCTGAGTCCTGAGATAGATTCTCAGAGGATGAAGCAATGAAAGGAAAAAGAGGTCTGGGATGGCGAAGAGGATGAAAGTCTGAGCAACTGATGAGATTTCTTCATCTTGATTACACCATAAGAGGATTCTTTTCATGTTAAACCACATGAAGGAGATGGGAATGCTGGTGGTGAGAAGCAGCAAGATGGTTCGTTGCAGAGCGAGGCCGAGTAGTTTCATCTGCTTAGCGCCGTAGGCTTGGCCGCAAATGGGCTCCATGCCCATGGCCAGGCCAGAGATCACCGAGTAGCCGGTAATATTCGCAACCCCTATGGAAAGAGAGCCGCCTGCGAGCTCAAGTTCACCAAGGTATCCAAGAAAAAGCATCGAAATCATGGCTCTTGAATATAGTATTAGCCCAGTGATGGCTGTTGGTCCTGATATTTTTCCTATCTCTTTGATTTCTTCAAGAGCCTGAAATCAAGAACATGAAACAAACATAGATAAATAACTAGGAAGATCCCTTTTATGAATTACATATATATATATATATATATATATATGTGTGTATGTGTGTGTGTGTGTAATGTTAGTAGTACCTCAGAAGGATTTGGCCAGCGATGAAGTTCTTGATCATCAATGAGGAGATCCATGGTTTTGTTGGGGTTTAAGAGATGGCTTTTATTGGTAGAAATGAAGGAGGAAGGGGAAGAATTAGGCTTAGAGTTGCACATAGCTATAGGCAATCTTTCTTTCTTCTCTTGATGTTAGATACAAAAAATGTTAATGGGAAGAGTTGGGAGTTCAGAAAGATTAAAAAAGAAGTTCAAAGAAAAGGAAATTCAGTTTGGGGGGTGATATGGTTTTGTTTTTGAACCCTGGATGGGAGTAAGGGATACATTTATGTCTATATATACATACAAAGATTGGGTACAACGCCGACACGTGTCAAATGTTAAGCAACCAGAAAGAATGCTATAAAAAGCGGCAACCAGTTCAGTCTTGGAGGGGGGTGGGGTGGGGTGGGGGCCTATCTCATCTTTTCAGTTTCCACTCCTTTTCTTTCCCCCTCAACACACACAAAACATATAATAAGATAAATTTTCATGCATCTTCGAACATTTGTCAGCTTTAATTTTTGGGTCCCTTTTTGCTTAAACTAATGATGGACGTGTGGTTTAGTGTGGAGGAGGAAAGAAATTTTTCATAATCTTATCTTAGATAGGTAGCAGATATCTATAATTTATGTGAAGGAAATGGTAAGGTTTCTGCGAGAATGATAGGTGGAGTTAGCATTAGTTTTTAACCGCCCCAGCAGGCGGCAAATTTCAGGCCAAGAAAACTTGGTTTGGGTTCTAATCATGTCCTTTTTTGGGCATTTTTGTCTTGGTGGGATTTTCTTTATCCAAGTGTTTTCATGTAGGATAATCTTTTAAACCTCTTCTTTTTGTAGGTTTTACCTGTGCCCTCTTCTCTCTCTCTCTCTCTCCAAAAACAAGAAATGAGGAATAAAAAGATTATCTTTAGTGCTAAGTGGGAAAGTTAATGGATTGACAAGCAATCCAAATTCAATTCCCTCTAGTTGTCTTGAAGTGACGCAGAATATTGTCTGTGTGCATCTTCTTCATTTTTAAAAGGTCTCAAGACTTGCAGTTCTGCTAATAATTTTACATGAAAAATTCATGCGAAATATGAATGATTGTAATTCTGCACAGCTCAAGGTCCCGAAACCTCACAAGAATTATCCGTTTATCCATCTACAAACAAAACCGTATAAATACAAACACAGTGAAAAGTGTGGACATGAAGATGTTGGCATGTCCTGAGGCAACCAGGCCATGTTACATTCCCTCACAGTCCATGTGATGCACCTCAGTCCGAGCATGAGTTATGTTGTCTGCAACTGACTTTTAACAGCCAAAGGCCTCTTGGCTACTTGCCCCCCAATTCCAGTTCTACAACTTCAATCCATAAAATCACTTTGCGGCCCCATCTGTTTTTCTTTCACTTTGTTCTATAACATAAACAATTGAGCAATGGAGAAAAAACACATCTCATTGTCATTTACAGATCTAAATAAAGATAAAGCCAACAATTACAATGGAAATGAAATGTTCTTGATGTCGCACAAAGTTCTTGAAGTCCATCAACCGCCCGCCAGAAGTATCTTCATCTGGAGAATATAGAGCAACACGCCTCCATCCAAGAATTACAGAACCAACTAATAAAACAAAACAGGCTGCGTATAAAAACAGGTGGGTTTTTTAAAAAAGGGCTAGAAGGGGCAAAATCTGGTGGAAGTGATGAAAAGAAAGTTTTATCTTGGAAGAAGTTAATGGATGCATACATAATATGGAAAAAAGGGACCACTATGGGTTAATGGGGAGTGACAGTATATGGCTGTATGAAGAACCGGCAGATGGGAGAAAGGAAGCAATCTGAAAGATATGGTTTAACTCAACTACGTGCTGAATTTCCAACCATTTAATTTGTATCCCTTTCTCACAGCAAAAGATGAGAGTGCCTCAAAGTGGGGGCCTTCCCTCCCGCCCACCCCCACCTCTGCCTCTGTCTCTGTACCTGTAAAATTTTTTAGAACAGAACAGAACAGAACAGAACCCTTTTATAATCATCATCTGAAACATTGAGAGCGCTGAATTTTCTGGTTGAGTTTTTACAGTCTGAGAAGAAAGCTACAAAAGAAAATATAATAGTTTTTTGGTATCTGTAAGGAAAATATAAAAAATAAAAGATTATTGTAAGTATTATTATCACGAAAAATCACATCGTGGTGTCAGGCGTGGCTCCAGCTCAATTAGGTTGCCAGTTGAGATAGCGCTTTCCCCTGCCTTGTGCGGCAGAAATGCAAAGAGGTAACATTAGTGTTAAACAACGATTGCATTTCTCGGTTCCTACTGTGAATATTACACCTAGAGTCTCCAGAATAGTTAAATGACGATAAAATCATAGAATAAGAATCAACCAAGGAACACTAGGAATTTACCGTCGTAAATGTTGAGTGGGGTTCACCAAGTGGCTGATAACCTCTGATTGTGCTGTTGACAATGGGCAAAATTCTAATAAAAAGATGCAATCTGTGTCAAGTCCACCAAAAATTGATATCCACCCATATTATATTCTTCAACAGAGTGCTAGCAGAATTTAAGCATAACAATGTGCAATGTTTCAGGATGGAAAACATCATTTTACACTGTAAAAGAATAATCTGAAATTTCTGTCCTAACCAGTAACAGTCATTCAGGCAACAGGATTATTCATGCTGTTCCCAAAAATCTTACCTAGCTGTAAGGAAATCGATCATCAAATATCTTACTACCTCCTCTAGTGCTATTGTATCCTTATTTCTTCCTCAAAATATAAAATCAAGTAATATATCACATGCTAAACAAAAATCTACAAGTTTCCCGTGCTTAAAAGCTGTCTAGTTAGGAGCCTATGCTGAATGCATATAGGAACATGCAAATGCAAAAATTTAAAGTCATCTTGCGACGCAAAGGAGATAACCAGTCACAACTCAGATTTGTTTCTACAGAACCTTATTCAAGTAATTTCCTTAAGTTCCCATTGCACCTATCGATGTGTCCTATCACAAAAGCTTGTAAATTTTTCCTGTGCATATAACAGGCATCAGAAGAGGAAAACCAGCCTTTATGGATACTGATAATGCAATAAACATCAGAATTTATTCCAAAGTTAAGATGCAAGCAAAAGAATGAGAATGCTGAAAAGGTGACATTTCTTAAAAATCTAGCCATACTTTCTGAGGACAACTTAGAGTATGGAGACATGTATTTGATAAGGTTTCATGCGATGCAGTTCATGGAATTGTAGCCACCAACCAAAAATAACTCATTCACCAGCTAATGCGCAAATTGCATGAGATTCCATGGCATAATAGTTACATCAGTAATGGGCAAACAAAATTCCTAAAGAAATGATTTTTTTTTTCTTCAGGAATAAATACCAGTATCTTGCACAGCTTATCTTAATAGTTAAAAGTAGTGTTGAGAATGATGTTAGAATCAACTCAAGCTAACCTTGCTTTTATTTTAATTTATTTTATTTTTGCATAGTGATATACTACCTTTTTATGATGTTTCAAAAAGATTGCTTCTGATTCTGGGTAACTTATTGCACACAATAGAAAGTCACAACCGTCCATACTCATCAATTTGGTATCTAGTCTATAAAGAACTTTTGCCTGCGTGGCCTGTTTCAATCATGGCTTATATAAAGGGTTCTCAATATTTGCAGAATAGATGGATTCAAGGACTTTAAGAAGATCTTGGCATATTGGCAGTACACATGTGTGAGATGTACCCAATTCCCAACAAAGAAATTGACTGCTCAGAGGGAATATTCATCAAAATGTTTACAAGGATAAGATATCTGGTATTGCATCTGAAATGCTTTCTGTAATGCACTATAAGGATTTCAATAAGTTCTCAGGTAACACGAGTAATCAACTCTTTGAAAGCTCTATTTTACATCCAATTAACAAGGATAGAAACTTCCTGATTTTGCAGGAGATATTGCTTAATAACAGAAGTGATAAAACCAAAAGTCCGTTCTAACAAGATTCTCATTTTTGCTGATGTGTATTTAAAAATGTTTTGGAATTGTATATTGGTCTAATCAGCATGGTTGCTCTTATTATCATCATAATCAATCATCACAACCACCATCCTTCTCATCGTAGGCAAACTCATCCAATTACAAGTCCTTACAAGCAACTTAACTGTGAAATAGTTAATATGATACTTAAGACACACTTCTAAGATTAGGTCTAAATACAGAAGCAGACCATACTATTTGAAAAATAACCTTACCTCCTCTGTAGGTAAAGATGCAAGAAAAAATTAATGGCATAGTTGCAATAATACGTTTCTTCCCACTTCATTTTCATAGTCAAATATCATTAATGGTTTCAAAATTCAGTTTATACCATTTCAGTCCTAACGTTTAATTCATATCTTTGTCAACCGTAATATTTAAATTGTGTTCCATTTTAGTCCTTGAAGTCAATTTCAAAAAATAAATAAGGGCAAACATGTAATAGTTAATAAAAATGTATTAAATTAAATATTTAGTTAAGCAACTAAGTTTGTGAAAATTTTATAAAATTAAGAACTCATGAAAAAAGAAACCAAAATTTCTTTTCGGGGGAGAAACCCCACACACCTTAATTTATTAGAACAAAAGTTTCAACTTATAAAATCATCTTTTGAATAGTAGAAATATTCTCTTAACTAAAATATATTATGATTGGTTCCATAGTCAATCAATTTATTTGCAAAAATTTGAAAAATATTAAAATCACAAAAACAATTCTCAAAATTTTATAAAAGTTAATGAGAAGATTGAAAATTTTACTGTAATTTGAAGTTAAAATTAACACAATAAATTAGTCAAAAATATTCAGAACAAGAGTGGATTATCAATATGATCAAATAAAAAGCTTGAATATTTCAGAGAATTCATCACTGATTTACTAAGTTAATTTTTATCGCAGATTTTTACTGTAAATTTTTAAGCGTGATGATTTTCATAAATTTTTTAAAAAGTTTTCTATATATCATATATTTGAAATTCTTTCTGCTGAACAGCCAAACTGTAATAATATTCACAGTATCCATACAACAGTCATCTAGGTTGATACATCTATTGTGAAAAATTTATGATATTTAGAATCTGCAAAAGAAGTCATAATAGCTCTTAATTAATAAAATTTTGTAAACCTAATTGGTTGTCTACAATACTTCTAGAGCTTTACCATGTTTTGACGATTCTTTCTTAAATATTTACTAAAAATTGTTTAGGACTAAAATGGAACATAATTCAAATATTACGCACTATAAGGTTACAAATTAAACATTAGGATTTAAGCGATATGAAAAGCGCCTCAAAAAGCACGAAAAAACCACATGCAGATAAACTTGCACGTGTGATTCTGAACCTGAACATAAAGGACTATTGATCGTATTTGCTCTATTTTCTGATATGTGTACAGTGAATGGTGTTATTATTAGCTTTACACATTATATAGTTTTTATGGTTAACATACTTATTATATTAAACTAAAATTACTTGAGTCGATCAAAGTTTCACAGAATGACTCAGTGGACTTTCTATAATATCAAATTTACAATCAAAGAGAAATAATCCCATTAGTATTGACCATAAAAGGTCACATCCCCAAAATTGCAGTTTTTTGCTTAGGAAATTCTGAAAAACATATAAAATAACCTTATCAATTTTGGAAATCTTGAGTTCTTTAAAAATTAAAATATAAGGACATAGATTTCAATTAGTTGATCAAAATATTTATATAACAATTTTATATTTTGACAATTATTAAACTATAGCACAAATCATAATACAACTTGGAGAGAAATTTCTGTAAAAATTGAAGAAAATCTAGAATTAAACCCAAAATCACAAAGGTGCACCACCCATTTGTGTTCAAGGAAATTATGTGTTCTAAAATTGAACTGGAATCTTGTCGCAAGGTACTTCAGACTGCAATTAACTAAATTTCCAAAAGGTAAATCTTAGTTGAGATAGAAATTAATGAAGCCTTTCAAAATTGACTAAATTATTGAACTAGATGTAAATGAAAATCCAAAAAAAAAAAAGTTTGAAGTCTTCTAGAAAGCTGCTTTACAACAAATTCAATCAACAAAGGTAGTGGGGTTAAACCCAATTACAAATGAACCTCCATAAGCCCATCACTATTGAATTAGGGACGCGCTGGAAGTCCAGTAGCATTTTTATGATGGCATCATGATCCATCAACGACTCACTGAGTGGGGAATTCGTAAGACGCCTTTCACCTCTAAGAATCTTGATTACAATTTCTCAAGGGTTGTATTTGGATCTAACCAAAAAGAGTATGAATGCAAATTGCCTAATATTTAAGATTAGAAAATGACCTTACCGGAAGATTTGTGTAAAGGCAACAAGAGGTAAATATAGGAATAGGACAAATTGTTCAGAAATAATTTTTTTTGTGTGTGCTGTCATGCACATGTGTTTGTCGCAAGAGAGATCATAATCCCCAGTAATGATTTCCTGCTTATCTGCAATCTGGAGGTCCTTAATTTATTGGAATCATGGCATTAGGTAAACAATTAAGCATATTGTATTGGTCATCATAAAACTTGTCAATTTCTGTCTTCCCATTATTAATCAATCCATGTCTTAGTCTTGTCCAGGAAAGGTAAATTTGTCCTAAATCAACTACAAAAATATACTATTCAATTAGAAACTAAAATAGATTTTCTTTAGTTGCATAATTGATCAAATGGTAAAGGGCGCCACCAAAAAAGAGTTGGAAGAGACTGACCCATATTATACCAAGTGAATATATCATGTTCACCAAATTTCAATAAACAACACTTCAAGCTGATATGAGAAAAAATTGGATACAATCAAATACCTCAAAGTAGCCCCTGGAAGTTAACATCAGCTTCAGACTAGTCAACTGACTTGCCAATGCCTTTAACTGCTGATATTGCCAGTTAACAGGTCTCATTAATTGCCTGAACATGAGAATTATAACTTGTAAAGGCTGAGACCTGTTTAAGATTAAATAGAAAATATTTATTAACTAAATATCCAATTTAAATTACTCAGGGTAGAAAGAACAAAGACTTAGCAAAGAAAAACTTGATGAGATCTTAATGAATGTTTAAGTAGGAATAAGCATCAAGTTTTATTACGTTTTGGCAAATGAACGACTCAATGTCTAAATACTTCATAATACGTTTGGGTTTCAGAAGGTTCACTGCCCAACTTAACGGTATTCATTTTTTCCATTTAAGTTTAGCTTGTCATCCATGATCAACAACAAAGAGCAAAAACAAAGGACAAAGGAACAGTTAACGCAAACATTGCACATACTTTTCCTTGTTTTATACTGCTATATACTATCAACTACTGAGGCAAGGTCAAACTATTATAGGAGATATGTTGCATTGTGGGTCTTAATTAAGGGAACAGACTCCAGCGATCACTTCACCAAGTAACCTCTGAACTTCACTCCTGAGATTATTTTACCATGTGACCTCAGGACTTCATTGGAATAGACTTCTATGACCTTTAGATTTACCTAAAATATTCTCTGTGTGTCCTATCCAGGATAAGACAGAAGATTCGAATTTCCAACTGCCCTTTTTCTGTGGATTCCACTTCTAATATCCTTGGCAGATCCCAGAACTGGATAATCTCCATAATTTTTGTTCAATACTTTTCCACATGCAGCATGCATCTAAGGTTAGAATTCCACATCAGCAACTCTCTAATGTCCCAAGATGCTTGAGACTTCAAAAAGTTTAATTTCTCTTTTTAGCCAATCTATAATTAAAGTTTTTGAATTTATTACTTAACAGTCTCAATTTACAAAGACAGGTATCTCAACGATGGATCTTGGATTTTTCAATCCTTGTTCAAGGAAAAGCCAAGATGGCTATAAGCCCACTAGCAAAACCAGAATTGCTGCCATAAGTAAGGCAGGTGAGTTGCCACCACCAAATAGTTGATCCAAGTGTCCAGCTCCAAGGGAGACAATAATAAGTCGCTAAGAACTCAAGAAGCATCATCAAGAGAGTGCAGTTCCAGGAAAAAAAAAAGGAACCAACAACATTCAGGATTTAGGCCAATGCTATGTTTAATGTAAAAGTTAATAGCATTATGACAATGCATAATGCTGGCATATGTTAGAATATATCAATCCACAGCCATCCAAGAGTGAAGATTATAGAGATAAATGAGTTGGAAAAAATTCAAAATGATTAGAAACCAGAGAAGGTTATACCTTGTATCAATTGCCAAATTTAGGACGCCCATGGACAACACTGCATGATTCACTTAATTATTTAGTGTGTGTTATACCGCCAAACTTCTACTGAAAGCATGTCCCGACTAACCTTGGCCCAAGCCTAAAGCTTCAATACGAGTAGAGACCAATGCATATGGAACACTATATGTTATCTGCACAAAGGTCAAGAAAACATGTAAGAGAATGGAAATCCTCATATGCCTATTCCTAACACTCACAACCCTAAACAATCTTCCTAGTTACATGCATAAGAAGCTTCGGCTGCTGCATCTACTGAATTTTCTATACCAAAGCCCAAAAGTTTATGGTTCCAAATCAAAGATACCCTTCGCATCACGGATCTTAGAGCACCGACTAGTGTGGGGAATCACCTTTTAGACTCACAATCAACCAAAGCAGAAGTTACTTAAGTTCATATATTATACAGACTAGTTGAGCCCAGCCAACCATCAGAGTCAACCATTCCAATATCGAAGTACTAGTGAACTAGCACCCATTTGCCACTTTTCTGTGGAGAACCCAAATAGGTGAGTATACTCCAAGGGGGGATTTCAGCTTCAGGAAAGTTCCATCAACCCGACCAAATTTAAACTCTTGGATGACAAGTGAAAAGAAGCTCACACTTCACACCACTCTCCTTGCGTGTAACCCGAGTAGCAGTGCATAAGTAAATGATCACTAATGTAGGTGTAACGCTAACATAAACATACTATCATCAACTCATAAATATATCAGCTTGAAGAAACTTAGAACTTAATTAGGAAAAAGTACATATATACATATATATATATATATATATATATATATAAAGAATCTAAATATATAGTATATGCAACCAAATGCACACAGTAATTTACCCGTTAAATCAGCTAGTAGAGTACGACATTACCCCTGAGTCATAATATTAGCTACATCAAGAAGCCAGAACCCTATAACAAACGCCACCACCGCGCGCGTTTTCTTCTGCCCGCGATCGCCAAAGAGCCAGCCGATGTCAGCTGACTGGCCAATAATAAGAACGGCGACTACGATGGACACGGGCACCGGCCAGTATGAAGGGGCGGCGGCGGCCGAAGCGGCTGGTGCACCTGTCGCTGACTCGCCCCACTAGGGGCATGACCAGCAGCCGAGACAGAGGACCGCACAGCCAGATGATGCTAGCCCAGGCGTGAGGTATGCCGAGCTCTTGGACGTAAGGGGTCAATAGGGACAGCTGTAGGGCCCACCCGAACGGATTCCGCACGCCACCGATGCTACCCGGAGTACAGTCGCAATTTCACTCTCCTCGGCCTCGGTGACTGGCCCGGCCCGCTGTAACTAGCAGGTTGCCTCTACCACTACGGAATCGTCATGCTCCAGTCTCAAGGAACCGGCGGTGGTATGGAAAAGAGCGGCGGAGAAAGGTGGTGGTGGTGGCGGGGGAAGGAAGTGATCGATCGTTAAGAAGTGGGAGAAATGGGCTTGAGGAGGGAATAATGGGATTGGGTTTTGAGAGGTTTAAGACATGCGGGTGGAAATTGTAAATCCCGCTGAATTTCCTTTCAAATGACCGAATTGCCCCTTAAAAAGGCTTTGTTATCTCTCTCATTCGGTAAGAGGTTTGAGGATGACGAAAATTAAGTTTCCCCTTAAAACTTCATAATCTTTTAAACAAATTCAAATAAATGGTTATACCTTTTATCTCTACTATTATTTAAAAAATAAATAAAAGAGGTATTATAGACACAGAGTGACAAGTTTAATATTACTCATTAATTTTCATGATATCAAAAATACACTCCAACGTATAAGATATCTAACTTTTTCAATTTCCTAATTTTTACATCAAATAAATTAATTTTTTTTAATGTAACGTGTTGATTTATATATTTTTATTTTATTTATAATATATTTTAAAATATTAAAAAATTATTTATTATATCTAAATAGAAACGACGTGTCATGGCGGCTAGAATTTTTGAAAAAATGATAATAATCTATTTTGTATTTTGGTTAGACGATGACGATGAATTTATTTTTAAATAATAATTATAACTGAAATTAGACATGTTTCATCACATCTAAGAATTGTCACGTGTATTCTTTAATTATTAACTATATAAAAATCAGTTGTATTAACTGCAATAGTATCACATCTAACTAAACTAGTAGATATTTTGCTACGACTTCCCTTCTGTCTGTGGAATTTAGTCAGGGATTCCCCTGTGACGTTGAATTTGATCGGTCGTATTTTGTGTTTGTTATAATCGTTTCACAATGTCACAAATATTTTTAGATATGGCCTCAACTAGGTCTGACAATTAGTTGAACTCTTTAATATCGTGTGGTATAGGACGTCAACATAATCGAAAGGATTGTATCTGGTCAACCTAAAATACGTGAAAAATAGTAAATCTAATATAAAAGAAAGCGTGTTTAAAATAAAGTATGTTTATTATATAACATACCACAATTTACAACGAGCATGCATCTCCAGGTTAGTACCCCATTTTGCACACACCTATCAATAGATAATGATACAAAATGACGCGTTATTTTATTGTACCACTCCCAGCATCCATGTTCTATATCTATTATGTTAAAAATAGGTGGTCAATGCACAATCTTATCATATCATATTGTATGTGGTGTAGGTGTCAGTCTGTACCATTACGTGCTTTACGGAAGTATTGATGCAAACTTATGTTCCGATCGTCTGACATTTCTAGAATGTTACGCATCATTCCAAATTGACGGAAACCCTGTCCAGGATGATGCATTCCGACAATGACATAGAAGATGAAAGGACATATTAATGTCCATGTAAAAATGTTCACGTCGAAAATAGAGTCAGTTTGAGATCCATTACTCATATGCTCAAAAGTATGCGCTGCATAGAGGCTTAGCCTACATCGATAATTAAGGAATTTTATGATTTAATGACTTATAGAAGGACATATTCTAAATCTTTCAAACTTTTAGTGCCGGAAGAGTGTTGTGTGTCCTAAAATTTGAGTTGGACCATGGACTACTCTTCGTGTTTCCATTCGTCCTCATTGAAGCCTAAATACATGTATTCAGATGAGATGAACTAGCCACGGACATGTAACAAATAACAAATTTGAAATTAACAACAATCCTAATAAAAGCAAAACTACTTCGAGTCAACCTAATGTGTCAGTTTGGGATTGTAGATGATAAAATAATATTTGTAATAATTATTTTTTTATGTAATTTTTAAATTTATTAATAATTATAATTAATTAGATATTTAAATTTATAATTGTTAATTAAGTTACATATAATAAATTATTTTTTTTTTAAAAAAAATCATTGTCAGAGATAGCGGCTCGATAACGACTTCAATCAATCAAGTCATCAACGCTATCGGGTACTTCCATTGTAAAAAAACAGAGCAAGTCGGAAATAATGTTAACAAATTGCTTTAAAATTGTCAAGAGTCTAGAAAAATGCATGCCTATATATATATATATATATATATGTATATAAGCATTATTAAATAAATAAGCGCTGGTGGAGATTCTGAGCCCGGCGCTGGGCGTGAAGTTCTTTGCGGCGGTGGGGGAGGGTTCAGCTGCAGTGGAGGAGGTGGGGAGTGGGGGAAGATTGAGAGAGAGAGAGAGAGAGAATGGCGGTAGCTGAGGCATTTCCACCGCCAGCCTGATTTACTGTTGGAATATGACACGCTTTAGCTTTCCCTTGTTTTAGTTTAGGGTAACTTGCAACTATTTCTTTCTAAAATTACATAATACTAAAAGTATGAAATTATCAATTATATTTTTATTATATTTTATTTTTTCTTAAAAAAATAGACGAGATGAATAAAAAAAATTATCCACCCAATCAATAAAAAATTTAATTTTTTTTAAAAATAAATAAAAATATAATTCTTAGTCCACAGGGGTATTCTTGTCAGTTCATTACAAAAAATAAATAAAAACCTAATAAAGACTAACAGGGTGGGATAGTTGCTACACAACCTTTAAAATCAAAGACGGATTGATAATTTTTCAAACAATGAGAAATATTCATAATTATATCAAACATCATAGGTGGTTGTTGTAATTTACTTTTTAATTTAATAATTTTAACGAGCTTTATTATAACGTCTTAATTGCTAAGAATTATATGTTTTTTCTTTTTTAACCTTTAGTAGGTCCAATTTTGTAATGGGTCGGCAACAAATGAGTTTCCCACAAATTAGTAATGTAATATTTTCCGTTGCTAAAATAAAGAAATATTCATAATTATACCAAACCTCATAGGAGGTTGTTGTAATTTACTTTTTAATTTAATAATTTTAACGAGCTTTATTATAACGTCTTAATTGCTAAGAATTATATGTTTTTTCTTTTTTAACCTTTAGTAGGTCCAATTTTGTAATGGGTCGGCAACAAATGAGTTTCCCACAAATTAGTAATGTAATATTTTCCGTTGCTAAAATAATATTATTGGCTCTTTTTCATGAATTTTATTGATGTAATGATTAAATTTAAAAACATAATAATTGATTACATACGTGTGTATAGAGACTAAATTTTTATTGATGTATTTCGCAATTAAATGAGGAAATAGAAAGGAACTTTGGAATTGGATGGACAAGGGAGGGTTTGAAAGAAAGACAAGAAAAGACTAAGAATGATTATGGGGTCAAGTTTCGTGGAACAGGTTCTACCTATTAGATCATCCCGACTCAAGAATTTTTTAAAAAAATATTATATATATATATATGGTGAATAGCAATTTATCCCCCTGTGATATTAAAAATGAGCAGGTAATTTGCTCATTTGTGATATCACAAGGAGGTTGCTTGCATTTTTCCCTATATATATATCTGTGTGTGTTTTAACATAATACTACTACATATTTTTTGAGAATAATATTGCTGAAATATTGAAATTATTTTTATAATTTATATGTGCATGTTTGAGGCTCTAAAATATTAAAATATTAAAATGTATATTTCTTATATATACACTACAACTATAATTATTTTAATTTATAAAAAAATATAATTTATGTACTATACATACAAATATATTTTTTATACACAAATATTTTTACGATCTTTGCGTGCATGTAACAATAATCTTTTATGCTTTAAATTATATTACGAATAAGAATAAATGTATACCAACACATCACATTTCAAAAAGAAAAGCAACTTAAGGGTACAATCAGCACAACAAAACAAATAGTGCACTGGTATCAAAAACTGCTATTTGTGAGTAAAAAGTGCTTTATATGTATATACATATATATATATATATATATTTGTGTAGATGTATAAATATAGTCCACAAAATATACCTGCAATTTATGCATACTTTGATACATGAACAAATAAAAAAAATATATGATAAAAAATATTAATATGTATTAGCTATTGTGTTTAAATTACGTACTTTGATCACTTTTAATACGTACCTGCGTCCCATGATCAACAACAAAGAGCAAAGACAAGGGAACAACAAAGAGCAAAGACAAGAGAAAAGGGAACAGTTACGACAACATAGCACATACTTTTTCGTGTGTTATACTGCTATATACTATCAACTACTGGGTCTCAGAATGCCAATCTATAACTAAAGATCTTGAATATATTACTCAACAGTCTCAATTTACAAAGACAGGTACCTGAACGATGGATCTTGGAGTTTTTTCGATCCTTGTTCGAGGAATAGCCAAGATGGCTATAAGCCCACTAGCAAAAGCCGAAATTGCTGCAATAAGTAAGGCAGGTGAGTTGCCACCACCAAACAGTTGATCCCAGGGTCCAGCTCCAAGGGAGACAACAATCTGTGATCAAATCTAAGCAGATAAGTCTTTAAGAAGAAAAGAAGCATCGTCAAGAGAATTCTTGAATACTTCCAGGATAAAAGAAAAGGAACCAACAACAACATTCAGGGTTTAGGCTAATGCTATGTCTATTATCAAAGTAAATAGCATTATGACAATGCATTATGCTGGCATATGTTAGAATTATATCAATCCAACAGCCTCCAAGAGCTAAGAATATTATAGAGATAAATGAGGCGGAAAAAAATCAAAATGGTTAGAAACCAGAGAAGGTTATACCTGTGGTATCACAATTGCCAGATTCAGGACGCCCATGGACAACCCTGCATGATTCGCATAATTATTTAGAATGTTATACCACCAAACATCTATCTATAAATCGAAAGCACGTCCCAACTAACCTTGGCCCAAGCCTAAAGCTTCAATACGAGTAGAGACCAATGCATATGGAACACTATATGTTATCTGCACAAAGGTCAAGAAAACATGTAAGAGATTTCGTCAGGAAGCCATAAGAGAACGGAAATCCTCATATGCCTATTCCTAACACTCACAGCCCTTAATAATCTTCCTAGTTACATACATAAGAAGCTTCGGCTGCTGCATCTACTGAATTTTCTATACTAAAGCCCAAAGTTATTTCCTGAATTTGAACAGTACAAGATTTTGCTCTTGGTGAGATATCAACAGTGAGACAAATAGTTAGGCTTTTTGCCTCGATTCAGCAAGGTGAATTTACAATCTTATCCAATGTTGCATGTTCCTATACATGGGCAAGTGAAAAGATCTAGGCTGATGTTCTGAGAAAGATTCCTTAATTTGTTCAGTATACAGATTCTTGTAGCTGATAAGATGATCCTGACAGGCGACAGCTTCAGAAATAATGCAGCAACTTACAGCTAATGGAACGCCAAGCAATGCAAATACTACTAGGGCAGCAATGACAACACCATCTGGAGGAAGACGGTCATCAATATTCAAGTTCATCTTGATAGCAGCAATAGCAAGCATTGCCACAAAGCAGAGAGACATAAGAATATTTGAAAGTCCCCATGTAAAACCGGCACCCCACTTTCGGCAGAGCTTCTCCATAAGCACTGATGTAATCCCAAGGATAACCGAGTTCAACATTAAGCCCAGTGAACCCATTCTTACTCCAATGCCATAATTCGTCCCTTCATTCGGTTTTCCACCATAAACTTCGCGGCCCATCCAATCAGTGTCAAACAGAAGAAACGGGAACCAGCCGATCCAAGTTAGCGCAGTGACAAGAAGGATAATCCAAACAGTACCTGGGAGATATCTAAAAGTTCCAAAAAGTTCCCATAGAAAAGCTTCATGGTTGGAAGAACCTTGAGACATTTCACCAGAATGAGGGGCAGTGAACCTGGAAATTAGGGGCTGCTCACGGGCTGCTGATAGGCTTATGCAGGTAGTTATAAGAATAAAAATAATGTCGATGATGAACGCTGCCTTCAAATTAGCACAGCTAACATTGCACGCAGAAGTGAGCGTGAATGGCAAAATCTTGAACCAGTTACTGTAGGATCCCGTAGCAAATCCAAGAACATTACCAACAGCCATAAATAGGGAGAAATACGCATTCGCTACTCGAGTTCTCCTATGATCCTTGCCTAGCATTACATAAATGACAAAAGATCAACATCTACCATTTCAAAACTTGTTCTGAAAGCAATAAGAAATTCAACATAGATCACCATGACACATAGGAACATGACCAATGCTAGGAAACAATACATAGACATATTACCTTGTAGGAATCATTTCTTCAAACAATATGCATTATAACATCCAAATTCTTTTCATTAGGTACGACCTAGACAGGCATCATTAGTTCCTTGGCCAATCGTTAAGATAAACATACCACCTTAGTTTCCTTAGTTGTCAATTGATAATAATAGTTGCTTGAACAAGAGAGCACTTCACAGTTCTACACCATTTTGCCTTATTGTCAGAATATGGTGGTTCCAATGTTAAATCTTAAAAGTAGGAACAAACATCTTTTACCAAAGTCATGCAGTGATGGATGGTGATTTGCAAACACTGAAAATCTTCATAGCAGCCTCCATGAGCATGAGAAGCCGACCAAACATAGTTTTAGCTTCAAGGAAGTTCCATCAACCCGACCAAATCTAAACTCATGGACGACAAGTGAAAAGAAGTTCACACTTCACACCACTCTCCTTGCGTGTAACCCGAGTAGCAGTGCCTAAGTAAATGATGACTAATGTAGATGTAAGAATTTTTAGAGTCTAATTCCTGCTAACATACTGTCATCAACTCATAAATATATCAGCTCGAGAAACATAGAACTAAATAAAAATAAAAAGCACTGTAAAGAATCTAAATATATGGTATAAGCAACTAAATGCACACAGTAATTTACCCGTCAGATCAGCCAGCAGAGCACGACATGGCCCCTGAGTCATATTATTAGCTACATCAAGAAGCCAGAACCCGATAACAAACGCCACCACGGCGCGCGTTTTCTTCTGCCCGCGATCGCCAAAGAGCCAGCCGATGTCAGCTGAGTGGCCAATAACAAGAACGGCGACTACGATGGAAACGGCGCCGGCCCAGCAGCCCCGACAGTGGGCCGCAAAGCCAGATGATGCTAGCCCAGGCGTGAGGTATGCCGAGCTCTTGGACGTAAGGGGTCAATAGGGACAGCTGGAGGGCCCACCCGAACTGGATTCCGCAAGCCACTGATGCTACCCGGAGGAGTGTCCGCAATTTCACTCTCCTCGGCCTCGGTGACTGGCCCGGCCCGCTGCAACTAGCTGGTTGCCTCTCCGCCTCCGGAATCGTCATGCTCCGGCCTCAAAGAACCGGCGGTGGTACGGGAAAGAGCGACGGAGAAAGGTGAAGGTGGTGGCTGGGGGAAGGAAAGTGATAGTTAAGAAGTGAGGGAAATGCCCTTTACTTTTTTTAATTGATGGGATTAAAAGGGATCAGATTTTTTATTAGTTTATTTACTTTATGAATTATTGAATGATTACTGTGTAATAATTTTATATTATATGTATCTTTTACAGTTGTTATAAGGGTTAAAATTCGTAATGTCATAATTATTGCACAATAGTACAAAAATTATCAATGTCGCCTTGTCATTTTACAAAGTATAAAAAATATTAAAAGTATTTAAAAAAAAATTTATATTAATCCTGATTGACGTATATTTAATTTATTATAAGTTAAATAATTATTTTTATAATTAAAATATCCTAATACATTTTCACATATTAATTGCTAACATATACAAGATAATTTAATTAGAAAAATATTATTTGACCTGTAATAAATCAATAATCAATAATTAGTTGATAAATATATTTTTATTTATTTATTATTAATATTAATAAATTCAGTAAATTTTGATTAATAAATAATTTATTTATAAAACGAAAATAAAATTTAAAAATGATAGACGTGATTTTTTAAATTACACATAATTTACCTATAATTATATCAAATCTCATTTGATAAAATTGCAATTATCCCAAAAAAAAAAAAAAAAAAAAGTTGTCGTAACGTAATATGCTTGTCATTTTGCCTGTCCCTCGCCGCCGACTTCTGAGCCCATGGCTCTCGCCCCTTCTCTACCTGCTGACGATGAAATCGGCCGTCGTCGCTCCCTCATCTCCCTCCCCAATCCCGCCCTTGATTTGAAATGAGATATTAACGATAAAAGTGAAAGAAATAATCAAGCAATTGTGAATATTAAAATTCTACTCCTTATTTGCCACGAAAAAGCAAGTGCGCAACCTCAAACTGTGGATGGAGAAACAGAGATAGAGATAGTTCGGAGTGAAGTATGGGAAAATCAAGCCCAAGGGGATTGGGTTTTGAGTGGTTTAAGGCATGAGGGTGGAATTGTAAATACCGTTGAGTTCATTTCAAATGATTGAATTATCCCCTAAATTTTTAGATTTCGTTCTTTTAGTACTAACTGTTGTGATACGTTATTTTTATATAAATTTAATATATAATTTTTTATATTTAAATATATTATAAATAAAAATAAAATATATAAATTAATACATTATATTATTAAAAAAAGAAAAAAAAAAGCTTATTTATTAGTTCTTATTAGTTGAAAGTTACTTTTTACTTTATAAAAAATTAGTACGACGATTTCACTAACAGTCGTTTGTGAATATAGAGTCTTTTTTTTTTATATATATTAGTATAACTATTGGAGATGGAGGATCGAAGACAACTTGAATTTATTTACTATATGCATGTAGAAACTTGAATTTATTTATTATATGCATGTAGAAATAACGGTTTAGTATTTAAAAAAAAATGATAGCAGTGAATTACGCATTTTAGTGACGATGAATTTATTATTTAGATAATAATTATAACTAAAATTAGGTATATCTCAAAAGATCTCATACTCGAAAGGTCGTCACGTCAGTCGTTCCTTCGGTATTTTTTAATTATTAAAATAACAAAAAGCCTAAAAAAACAGAAATACATAGAAAAAGTAAGGTTGCAAACTTTGTCATGAAACTATTGGGTAAAGCATACGTGCGAGAGCGTTGTATCTTTTATTCCCATCCATTGAATCAATGTTTAGTTAAAGTGCGCCTTTTACTTTTGTTTCATCATCATTACTCAACAATAAATATACGCTTTTGTGGGTTTGGAAGGACAAGGAAAAAAAAGACGCCAACCACGATTTCGTAAGTGGAACAAAAAAAATTAAAAACGAATAAGGTTTGTTATACGCAGGCCCTCTAAAAGCACTAGATTATACTTTCAAAAAAAAGAATTATATTTGTATTTTTTCTGAACAAGAAATATTGATATTAACAAATAAATTTACATAAATTTTTAATTTTATTTCTCATTTTACAGCCAAATGTATATCTTTTTACTTATAAAGGACTAAATGTAATATATATATATATAGTAATATTAACATCATAACATTTTTCCTTTTATAAGTACAAAATTATTACATGAGAATGTTAAATTATGGATAAAATTGAAATTGTATATAAATTTTTGCTAACGTCAGCATTTTTTGTCAAAATCCTAATGAAAGTGAATTTTTGAGACAAGTGTAGGTGTAATTTTAAAACGTCTTTAGAAAGTAGTGTGATCTTATATTTTTATAAAGGGTTTAAATATAATTAATTCTAAAAAATATATTGAATCTTTTATTTTCTATTATATTATCAAATGCTATACACATAATATATATATATATATATATATATTAAATGAAATAGAAGAAATAATAATAGAATGTAAAGCTTATTTTATATTATAAAGTTAAGGTAGTGAGACATTAGTCACCGTTTCATTATGGTTATGGAAGTTCGCTTCCTCAAAATATAAAGCGGACCAAAATCACTATTACAACCAACTTTTTGTTTTCTTTTGGATTGTTGTAACAAGTTTATAATGTATGTTTTGTTTAAATTAGTATAAGTCATCATACCATATTACATATCTGATGGCGTACGACGTGGGCGGTGTTGGATTACGCGAAATGCTATCTTTGAATTCTTTTTTTTTTTTTTTTAAGTATTTTGTTGTGTTTTGTGAAAATAAAAAAAAATAAATAAAAGTCTATATTGATTGTCAAATCATGTCTCTTTTATATATATTTATATATATATGAATGTTAGTAAGTATTGTATTTTATATATGTTTTGGGAGATAAAAATTACTATTTATTGTCATATCATGCCTATTTTATATATATTTATATATATGTGTATATTTATATCGAATAAGAGAAAAATATCAAGATAAAATATTGGATATATTTTGGCCCTCATTCGGATATAGCCTAAAAGCGAAACCAAATAATATGTTCTGCTTTCAAAAGTTCTATGTATTTATCTTTAAAAGACATTTCACTAATAAAAAACAGGTTTTTAGGGCTTATAAAGCATTCACGAAATACTTGTCTATATCATTATCTGTCTTTAAAAGATGCTCCACTAAATTTTTTTTTTTGAAAATTTTAGGTGTTGGGAATTTATCCCAGCAGTGAGACCAATGAAGAAATGCAATTATTATAGTGAAAGATAAATCAATATAATAACGGTTACAAATTAATAAGGTCAAAAAATAACAACGATAAATAATTTCAATTCAGGGAGCCAGATCCGATGGGGAAGCCTACAGCCACAAAGGCCGGCAACCCAACCACCAGTTGCTCACCCATCAAGGGACGACAACCATCAAGGAACACATGGCCACCAAGAAACCATTGAACCACTCAGGTTCGCCTCTCTCATTTCTACCACTTATTTCTCTTGTTTTTCTCTCATCATCTTTTCTCTCTCGTTCTCAATTATTTTTTCTATTTTTCCTCTCTTTTCTTGCACTCTTTTTCTTTTCAATGGTAGTGAATAAATAAAGAAAAATCATTGATGATGACACAAAAAATCGAGAAAGTGGGGAGAAGATGATAAGGGATAAGAAATTCGATCAAGGAAAAAAAATATGAAGGGAAAGGATTTCAACTAATTTTAAATGGTAATTGGATTGGATAATGAGCGGATCGAATCAAACCTTTTAAATGATAGATTAAAATTGTAGGTTTAGACCTATCGAATTTGAATCTGAGCCATTTTCCATTAGGACTTATAAAACATTCATCAGACTCTTGTCCGAAACGAGGGGTTTGTGAGATGCCCGTAACCTTATCTCAACAAGTTTTACCGGAAAATGTCTTTGTACGCCTCTTTTTCCATGCTTTGAGTTTGGGCCCGTCTGAACGGCACCGTTTGTTTTTATCTTCTTTGGTGGTCTCACTTCAAATTAAACAATACCCTTTTGAGTTCCTTTTGCAACCATCAGATAATGTCATTACAAACAAACCCCTTCCTCTTTCTATTTTTGGGATTTTCTTTCTACAAATTAAACCCAAATATGAAACATATTTGACTAAGAAATATAAATTATCAAAAGACATAATAGATTTTTTGACCACATCGACAAATATCAGAGGACAACCATTATGTCAAATTATCGAATTGTTCATGATCAGGAAACGTCAACCATATTAAAATAATTAATTAAAAGAGATAACAGATTCTTTACCCACATCGACAAATATCAGGAGAGAGCCATACGATTCTAATGATCCTCTCAAATTATCGAAGCGTCCATGATCAGAAAACGACATCTATATAAGATTAACTAATTAAAAGACAAAACTACATTTTCTATATTTGAAATCATTTTGGGATTGATAATTAAGCTTAACTAAGTTGATAAAGTTGAGGCCCCCATGACCTTAGAAGTCATGAGTGCGAATTCCATTATATGTATAGAACGTTGTTGTACTGTATATAGTAAGTTTTGTTTAGATTTTATTTATAAATCTTTTTTTATTTTATATATATATATAAAATCATAAAACGTTGACATCTACTTGCGGGACTCATCAATCACATTATCCAAATACGGATGTGAAGATCCCTTTGCATGATAGGCCCATTGGACCCTTCCCCTTTCTCGGCTTTGTTGCTTAGTAGGATTGGGAATTGGATTGCTCAATGTGGATACCTGTGTTTTGTCACAACCTCATCGGATGCGAACTGCCCATATAGACAAGAGCTGGATATGAGATGTAATTGTTGGATATGTATTGTAAATTGTCCATATAAATAATTTAAAAATTACGAGCTGGATATGAAATATAAATCGTCAACATAAATGATTCAAAAGGACGAGCTGGATACGAGTTGTCAACTGTCGATATAAATGGTTCAAAAGATACGAGCTGGATATGAAATGTAGTTTGTCCATATAAATGATTCAAAAGACATGAGTTGGGTATGAGTTGTAACTGCCGATTTAAATGGTTCAAAAGATACGAGTTGGATATGATATATAAATTGTCAATATGAATGATTCAAAAGACATGAGCTGGATTGAGTTGTAAACTGCTGATATAAGTAGGCTAAGAGACATGAGCTAGATACCAAATGTAAAGTGCCGATATCAATAGTCCAATAAACACGAGCTGGATATAAAATTTTACAACTTTCTTATAATATCATTTTAAATTTCAACCCCACTGTTCTAAACGTCACAGAATTTCAATATCGATGCGAATGTTCTTTAACCCTGATATTATGGATGCAAAAAAATTTTCATTTCACTTCATTGCCACATGGATTTATATGTAAAATATCGATATATTTAGTTCCAAAATTTTTTAAAGAAAATCTTCATTCCGTGTATTTAGACGATAGGTATTTTATGGAAAAAGACCACGTGTGTAAAAAAAACATGGCCGTTAAATCATACATCCAACAGTGAACAAAAAATAAAATTTTTCGTAAAGTTATTGGATTAAAAGTGAAATTCTTATTAAAAATGGGATCAAAACTGTAATAGACTCTAGGTTGGGAGTTTGATGTAATTTATAGGATTCCCCACAAAGAGTGGGTGGGAAGACGTTATTGCCCTTGTCTCGTGGGTTAGAGAGAAGGCGACAAAACTTGTACACGTATGATGTTCTTGTAGGAAGAGGGAGGGGTACAAGTTACAACCCACCACCGCTTCCCCCTCAGATTTTTATTTCATTCTTACCCATTAAGATATTGTATGAACATCTCCCCAACTCCAAGAAAACAAATCAAACCTCCTTAATCCCTAAGAATGCCCCCAACACCACGTTTGGTATACACACAACAATTTACCTAAATGGTAATAATAAGGGCTACCCAAATTCAAAATGAGATTACAAAACAAAAAATTTCTATAATTTGTCTCGAGAATATACGAATTCGATCGATTATTCTTGCTGCCAAATTTTAATACATGGCATGTTTTGATGTCTTATACATATTAAAATCGCAATATATGATATTATGATGTTATTCGATTGTTTCTCGAATTTTGTAATGTTGTTGTTCTATTTTATTTATTCAAATGTAGCATACTTTTTCTTTATTTTAATACATCAAAATATTTCTTAAATTTCGTAATGTTGTTATCTTGAGAAATTAATCATTGAATTATGAGAAAAATATTGTCTATAAATGTTTTGTGCATAACAACATATGTATAATATTTTTTCCTAAATAGAGGATACAATATCATCTTTAACCTACAAAAATATATATTAAATGATATAAAAAAATAAAAAATTGGACCCGAATTGTCGGATTCTCTTTTTATTATTTATTCTTTGACATTAAAATTTATGTATTTTTCATATGATGAAACTTTCCTGGTTGACCAAACAAAACGTAAGTAGACCTCCACGTTTTGGACGCTCGAATCCACCGATGTATATATACCTCGTAATTTCTCGATTACGGTTACGGCCTCCAAGAAATGCCCACATGGCAACTGATTCCAGTTTCACTTCCTTCTTCGAGCGCTGGCTTTCCCGGCAAGAAGCTTTTCTCCGGCAGCTCGAAACCCTCCACAGACACCGAGAATGCAGTGAAATAATCCCCCAGGTTTTCTCGCATTACCAGGAACTCTACCGCGAAAAATCCAGGGCCGCCCACGCCGACGTCTTTCTTCTGCTCTCCGCCCCCTGGCTCACCTCTTTCGAGCGGTCTATGCTGTGGATTTCCGGGTTCAGACCCTCCATTCTGTTTCCAATCCTCGTGAACTCGGTGGGCGGGGAACTGTCCGCCGAGCAGAGGCAGAGGATCGAGGCGGTGAAGGCCGAGACGCGGCGGAAGGAGAGGGAGATCACCCAGGCGATGGCTAGAGTTCAGGAGACCGTGGCGGAGCAGCCCCTGTATAGTCTGATGAGGAAGTTCGGGAAGCTGGTGGACGGCGAGGTTACGGAGTTCGACACGTCGATGGATCGGCTGAAGGCGGCGATGCTGGTGGTGGTGGAGAATGCTGACGCCCTTCAGGGGTGGACGGCGGTGGAGGTGGTGGAGATTCTGAGCCCAGTGCAGGGCGTGAAGTTCTTGGCGGCGGTGGCGCGGTTTCAGCTGCAGTCGAGGAGGTGGGGAGTGGAGAAAGATTCAGAGAGAGAGAGAATGGCGGTAGATGAGGCATTGCCGCCGCCAGCCTGATTTACTGTTGGAATATGACACGCATTAGCTTTCCCTTGTTTTAATTTAATAATTTTAGTGAGTTTTATTATACATTTTAATTGCTGAGAATTATGTTTTCTTCTTTCTTGTTTTACCTTAAATAGCTCTAATTTTGAAATGGGTCGGCAACAAACCACTTCACCATAAATTAGTAATGTATTATTTTCTGTTGCTAAAATAATATTATTTGTCTTTATGTCAGAAAATTTTGGCTCTTTTTCATGAATTTCATTGACACACGATATTGGAATTTTTTACTGGAGCATAATTGTCTTTGGGCCTTTTAATAGTGAGTCCTAGTAAAGTTTCAGACAAGGTATTTTTTTGAAACAAGGAAATGTTCTACACTTTAAATTGTTTTTATAGTCTTCATCCATTTTTCTTCATCAATATGGATCAAATAATCCATTGTTTGTACATTCATCAATTGCATTCTACCCTTGTTTTTATGTAAAGGTCTCTATCTTTCCAAGGTGGATTCTGATTCACTTTTTAAGAAGGCATTTCTTGCTAACAAGTCATTCTTGCAGCAAGACCGCATTCTATTTTATTAGTTAAGATGATGATAAGCTACGTATTGATTTTATACCGTACTTAAGACTAATTTTCTCCTAAAATAGAGAACACATGCTTTTATAATAAATAGGTTGAAAAAAACCTACAACGAGTCTTTTTTCTGTGTTCTTGCTAACCACATAGGAATCGAGGGGATTAAAATCATAATTTTTTATTTTGATTATATACATATAATAACATCAGATCAGATTCGGAGCAAATTTGTCCGAATTTGAAACTTTGACTTGTAACAATGTTTTGGACCCATGACCTAATTCATCCAAGTTTAGGGTCTAATGGGTTGGATGAGCTGGAAACAATTAATTTTGTTTTAAAAATTAAAATTTTTTAAAAACTATTACGAACACAATGTTTTTACATATTTGAAACAGTATTATTGAATGATTATTTTTTCCTTTTTGTAACTTATATGTGCACATTCAACGTTTTAAAATATAAAAATTTTATATATAAAACCACAAATAATTTTATATAATTATTTTAACTTATAAAAATATTATTTTTATGTATCATATACAAATATAAATAAAATATACACATCTTATATATTTACACAAATCTATAAAATAATTATAAAAAAATTAAATTTGAGCTGGGTCCGAGTTAAAAAACTGAAACTCAAAACCCATTCCAAGTGGGGCGAGTCCGAGACCAAACCAGGGGGTGATTCAAACCCATTTTCATCCAAATAACCCATTGTGGGACATTAGCCCAATTCCACATAGACAACATCGTATTTATAGTAATCCATTTTGAGAAAAACAAAATCAAATTTGTACCTCAATTTCTTGGATCATTGTTTGGCATTTCATTTAATCTCGTTAAAGTAAAAATGAGATCAAATGGTTTAAACGAGATACAAATAATATAATTGATGTAACATGTAAAAAGTGATGATAAAAAAATATAATAATTATATACCGTTGTTGTGATATAATTAGGAATGATAATTGAAATGGGTAAAATAAAGCCCTGTCCTATAGCGGGAGCATTTGGATCGGGTAGTTTGGGTTTTGATCCGACCCGATCGGGATGGGATGATACTTTTCAATTTTTTCAAAAAATAACATACAATCGGGTATCTGATACCCAACTTTTAAAAGTCAGGTCAGATTTTGGGTAGAGGAGTCCTACCCAAACTACTCAATCAAGTACCCGATATCTAATAAAATAAACACTTTCTCCTTCCTCGAGATCTTTTTTATTTTTCTTAATCTTTAATAATATTTCAAATGTTATTTTATTTTTCTCTTCTCTTCGCAATTTATATTTCTGCAAATCCTAAAATATCGCAAAAAGAAAGTGAAAGAAATTTAATAAACTCAAATAGTGGTGTTTAATGTTTAATTTTTTTAATGTTTAGTTTATAATGGTTAATTTAATTTTTGTTTAATAAATCTTTTAATTTTTACTTTTTTTGAATATACTAAAGGATTAAATAAAAGTATATTAAAGTATTTTAAAATTAAATTTTAATAAAAAAATTAGTGAAGTGAACAGAGACTTCGAACAACCTCCGATTGAAGAGGATTCGAACAGTCTCTCTATAGAGGCATACAAGCGTGCCTCCTGAATGAAATGAACATATGGTAACACACTTTTTATGCTTTTAATTATTTTTTAAAATTTTGATTTCAAATTTTTTTTTAAAAAAAAAAATCACGTATTCGATATACCCGTCTATTGGGTATCCGCAACCTTCGAATCGAGTAGCTAATTTAGCTACCTGAAATTTCAGGTACTCGACCCAAAACCAAACTACCCAATTCGACACCCAACCCTATTACCCTGGACCAGGCACAAATAGGGTTGGACTTGAGTATAAATGATCAGGTCCAAGTTAAGGTAGGGTCTGGGTTTCAAATTTTCCGTAAAACCGGCTATGAAATAATACTCATTAACACGACCAGGCACGGGTTGGACTTGAGTATAAATGATCAGGTCCAAGTTAAGGTAGGGTCTGGGTTTCAAATTTTCCGTAAAACCGGCTATGAAATAATACTCATTAACACTATTAATTTATTAAAAAAATTTAAGTTATATTTAAATAAACGCATTTTACAAGATAAATAATATCTTAGATTTAATAACAATTTATTATATATATATATATATAAACAATAAACGCAATTTATTAATTGATTATATCAATTAAATTGAAAAAAAGAACAGGATGTTGTAGGTTAGACCATTGAATCTGAAGGTAGGGCGGGTTTCGAGTGCTATTAAGCGCAGCACAGGATGGTTTCGGACTTTTCGTCTGACATGTTTTTTTATGGAATTCTTTTTTAAGTAATAGTTATACAATTATATTAATATTTAAATAAATTAAATAATTCATTAATTGAATTAATACATTAAAATAATTTAAAAAATAAACTATAATTAATTTACATAAAATAAAATAATATTTATACATTCAATTAAATTCGAACCCATAAACTTAAAGTCGTAGGTGTATATGATTAATTATACGTGTTTCACCATTACAAACAATTGTAAGTGCTCCACTTTGTCGGAATTATGAGATGGTCAATTCCTCCCACTTGGGCAACTACTCCCTCACTTTGATCATTAACGTTGTTATCCTCTCCTACCCTATATGTACCTACCTTTAATAAACAATTTGAATCATTGAACACTAATGTTTCACTTTAAAGGACATTGCATTTTACTTTCCAATCTCTCTTTGTTATGTCAGTGCTCCACTCCACAATATGTTGCAACAAAATTTTTTATTCAAATCAAATTTAATTAAATAAAATCAGTTATCAAGTAAATATAATATACTTGTCATGTAATTGGTCATGTTTCTTAAATTGTATATCAACCACAAAATAATTATGTTGCAATTGTCGTATAATTGATTCAAATCTGATCAAACCCAATTTGAATTTAAAATTTTCGTATCGCAGTAACAACATTGTATGTATGGGATTAGTTTATGTCTAATCATCTGACAAGAATTGCCCATTTTTCATTTTTATCCCATTGATTTTGTATGTAATTATGCATTGACTGAGGAATTCAAAAGTCCCTTTATCAGTGGTCGAAGCAGCCATCACCTTTGAAGTATAATATTAGGAAAATTAATATCATAATTAAAGAATTAATAGATAACATTATCTCATGCATGTGGTGATTTCGGGATGTGTATTTTTCGATACTTCAAATAATAAATTCAGTAGTTTCGTACACCAAGTAATTAATTGTATATATATATGGATATATATTTAAGTGAATTACAATGAATTTTTTTAAAATTTAACATAATTATAAATATTTTATAAAGTTTTAATGATCATGCAATAACTAATTCAATTAGTTAGTCTTTATTAAATTTTCATCTCCTTTTTTTTGTATTTTTATGGTGAAATAGCAAAAATACCTTTTTGAAGAAACATATATTAATAACAATAAACCTTCATTAAGGTAGAGGTCCATGAATAATTTGAAAATTATGGCTTCAAATTCCACCGAATATGTGGGTGTTTGTTTCATTTTATGTGGGTTATTGTAATTTATTTATTGTTTAAAGTTATATTGATGTATTAATTGAATTGATGTGTTGTTCAGATTATGAAGAGCTGATATAATTACATTTGAAAAAAAAAAAAAAAACCTTTATCAAAATGCAAATAAAAAGTTTATTTTTCTCAAAAGAAGGAAAAAAAAAAAAGAATCGATGTGGGATTTCATAATTCAAACAAAATTCATAATGCACTCAATGCTTTATGTATTCAATCAGCAAACTTTCATTGTTAGATTTTTTTTAAAAAAAATTGAAAACACATCAATATATAGTTCTAAATTAATCAATATAGAGTTATTACTACGCAATACATAAATATTTTTAAATTAATCAATAAACTTAAAATAAATAAATAATAAAATATTAATAGACTGGATACCTACTCATCCAATGAATCGTTAATTTGCTGTGAATGAATCCAATAAGATCTTGAAAGATTTGAAAGAACTCAATTAGCCTTTTGAACTTTGATTAAACATTAAATAAACTCAAGTGCAGAGATTTGTTGGGTTGAAAGTCGTCAAAAGCATTAATAACAATAATAATAATAATCCCATTCTTCTTTTTTTATTAATTAATTAATAATAATTCCATTGAGTGGCAATTCAAGTAAGTGGCTGAGAATGTCCCTTTTCTTCCCAAAATTGACTGCAATTATTGCTTGACTCTGTAATTATTGCTCAATAAGATTAACTCAACACGTTAATCAATAATTCAAATCAATAAATACATTCAAATCATATATTGATGTACTCGATCAGTGTTTAATATTTTGATATACTGAATGATATAATTTGTCGTTTATATTTTAGGATTAGCCTTAATATGCAGTGTCAATTTGAATCATTTTTCCTGTTGGTATTTTTTCATTAAAGATACCTATCCAGAAAAATCATTGTTGGTATTTTTCTTGTAATTCTTTGTTTAAAAGCAACTTTGGATTTGACAGATTAGTTTTTTTTTTTTTTAATCAAGTTTGCATTTATTTATTTAATTTTTATAAAAAAATAAACATAGATGGAGAATATTTGATATGATATGAGTAAACTCTGAGACGTCATGGCTTTTGACTCTTAGTACCGCCCAAGCATGTGATAAGACAACGACGCCACTGCGTTTTAGATAAAATAGCAATTAAGTCGTGTTTAATTGTAGAATTAATTACATTTAGACTCCTCTCAAATGTTAAATTATAATAATTATATTTATACCCTTTTTAAAAAAATTCTTTTATACTTGACTTCCCTTCATTAGGATTTGAACAAAAAATATTTATGTTAGTCAAAAAGCTTACATAAATTTTTAATTTTGCTCCGTGTTTAACATTTGCATGTATATTTTTGTATCTGTAAAAGGATAAATATAATATATATATATATATAAAGTGAGGTTAATTCATTATATTTTTTTTATAAGTATAAAATTATTACATGAAAATGTTATAGGGTAAATTATAATGATCTCCTCTGAGGTTTGGCATAATTACGAATACCCCCTTATTGTTTGAAAAATTACAAATACCCCCGTGATGTTCAATGAAATTATGTAATTTTTGGATAGAAGTAAATATAAATTTATATAAAAATTATCAGTTAGTCGATAAAAAAATTAGCAAATTTTTTAAAATAAATAAAATTATAATTTTTAGTCCACAAGGGCTTTTTGGTCAGTTCACAATAAAAATAGATAAAAGCCTAACGGAAACTAACGCTAATTGTTAGACGGCTGTTAAAATAAGGGGGATATTCATAATTTTTCAAACAGGGTATTTGTAGTTATATCAAATCTCATGGGAGGTCGTTGTAATTTACCAGACTAATATATGAAGAGTAAAATTAAAAAATACGTAATTAGTTTTTGCTAATACTAATATTTTTCGTCTAAACCCTAACGAAAAAAGAGTCAGGTGTAAACAGTGAATTTTTGAATGGGGTGTAAATATAATTTCAAATTTTTCTTCCAGAGGAAGGGAGTGTTCACATTTTTAGAGGGAATTTAAATATAATTAACCCTTACTTATATCACATCACATTCACAACCATTTACAAGTAGCTACTTTTATGCAATTTTTCATCTACTAATTAATTTTTAATTAATATGTTTATCATTCTTTTCATTCATAATATGTTGTCCAACACAAGATCACGTCAGATATGAATTTAATTTTAAATAAAAATTTAAATTTATATGTTAAATTTAACATCACAAGCACAATTTCGTTAGTGGTCTCAATGTGAAAGCTAACTATTATTAACCAAAAACATGTAATTTTATTAGTGAAATATTTAATTTATTGGTTATAACAAACTTTTCAATCTCCAAAGATACGAATCATATACTAATTAATTATTTTATGAGAATTTAATTTGTTTTATAATGTGCAGTAGAACATGCCCATCCATAATAGAGCCGTGTACAGCCAAACAGTCCATAATGTAGATGTCGCAACTTTAATAATTACATATATAAATATTAAGTATGTCGACTAGTTCATGATAAATGTTACGTGCATACATTTTTTAATAGTTTAATTCTCTAGTACTGCAGTCAGGAGATGTTTGGCAGCTTCTACGCTCTAGAGATTCACGTATTTATATATATAATTAAATTAAATTAAATTAAATTTCAGTAGTAATTTAATTTATTTGAAATATATATCCATATAATTAAGTTTAACACGAGCAGGAAATAAAAAAAAAATATTGAGATACAAAAATCGTAAAATTATTATTATAAATATTAAAATATAATGTATGTATATAAATATTATAGAGTAAATTAATGCTACTTTACTTAAAATTTAGCATAACTATAAATACTTTTTTATTGTATGAAAAATTACAAATACTCCCTGATTTTAACATTTGTGTATCGATAAGCCTATTCTATTAGGGTGTCATCTAACCATAAACTCTTAAAATGTCCTTTTGAATTATAAATTATAATTTTCTATATTTTTTAAATTTATAAAATATTATTACAAACTAATATTCTCAATGGAATATTTACGTTACCTGTCCTCTCATATTTTTAGATACTTCTTCAAATATTCTTTTTTAAAAATAGTAAAATAAGTAAAGTAGTAATTTTACCTCATCATGTAAGAACTATATAAATATTTTTTATTTGAGCAATATTTATAATTTATTCAAAGTATTAGTATATTACATATAAAATATAATTTTATTATTACGGATAATTACACTCCCATTCTCTTATGTTTAATGTAATTACGTATACCCTCTGTAGTCTATAAAATTACATCTAGCACTCTTAAAATTTGCTTTCGTCTAACAAATAAGTTCCTCCGATAGTTAAAATTAACTAAACTTGTTGATATCAACGAAAAAAGAAGCGAACGAGAAATAATATTTACCCTCAATTAATTGATTACTAACTTATTGCAGGTTAAATAATTCTTTTCGCACTAAACTATTTTTGTAACGGTGGAGATATACTTTTTCACATCCATTAAAGACGTGAAGATGTATGAGAGTAATTTGGTCATTAAAAAGATTTATTTAACATGCAAATCAATCGAAGATTGGACCTTTTCTTTCTGATTTTTTTTATTAATACAAACAAATTTAATAAATTTTGACTAATGAAGACATAAACAAACATCAAAATCGTTAAATATGAATTTTCAAATTACATAAAAATTACATATAACTATACCAAATTTAAATGATGGAATTATAATTATCCTTATAAAATAAAACAAAAATGCATAAAGGGGAGATGATATGATGCAATGAGCAGTATTGAAATAATTGATTTCACACGTTGGGCCTCGGGATGGGGTTACAAATATATTATTAGTCAAAGTTGGTCATTCCTAATCATCCCCTACTCAAATACATATTACGACCGACGCACCGACGGCCGTGAGAAACACGTGCCTTTATTACCACGCAGAACAACAATATTTAAAAGTGAAAATTAAAATGACTTTAATTGAAATTTAACATCTAACATTAAATTTCATTTAACAACCAACTTATTCCATTAATTTTCTTAAATTTTTATTCAATTTTTCAATAAACTGTCCAAAATACTATTCACGAATATGAATTATAATTTTATATATTTTAAAATATTTTTTATCGATTAATATGTTTCGTGAATTATTTGCTTTATCCACTCAAATCCATTTTTTTTATATTATTCAAATGTTTCTTTTGGGGGAAAAAAAGTAACATAATAATTTCTATCTTACTGTCTAAGTGCTATATATAGTCTTGAGATTTTATTTCATTTTTTTTTCCTAAAAGTATAATATTTTAAAATGTATATGAAGTAAAAGTAATAAATTTAGGAAAAAGACAGTGATACACACCAATGTAATATGTGATGATGGATAGTTATATATATATATATATATATGACTATTATAAAATTATATCTTATTTTTAACTTCACATATATAAAATCATGCATAATTTATGTAACATATATATTTCAAAAATAAATATTTTATACACTTAATGTGCATTTATGATTTAAAATACGAGATACAACATTAATTCATAAATACTATTTTGTATAAACAGTTGCATGCAGTAATTATTGGAAAATTATAGTTCATATTGGGTTTGAGATTTAACTAGTTACATGATAAATATATTATAGTTGTCATTAATATTCGTAATATAATAATGTACAATCCTAAAAAAAATAATCAATCATATAAAATAAAATCGTCATACAGTACCTAATAAATACTCTAAAAATTATAGTAAAGTTTTGATTGCATCTTTTATTTCTTTTAATATACACATGCCACATGTATAGTACTTACGTTATTTATTTTATTAAAAAGATTATACGCATTGATACCACCTATCACAGAGCGCCTTTCATAAAACATGGAAAAGGGGCACTGTATGACTAGTAGTCTGATAGTAAACAATTACTCCATCCAAAAATATCGATAATAGGATTTTAAGCCGACACTCTGTGGCTCTGACAAGAACAACAACACAATATACAGCAACGGCAACACAAGCAAGCAATGTGAGCACAAAAACAGTAAATCGGATACAAATTCAAAAAGAAAATGGTATTGATTAATGAATGTGAACATAAGGAAATTGATCTAAATAGGGAATGAGCATTCGAAATTTAGTACAGTGTCGTATAATATATTTATATGCTATTTAAAATAAAAAAATATTCGATTCGATGTGTTTAATTGTCCTTTTTGGGATAATTACATTCCCATCTCTTAAGTCTGATGTAATTACATGTAAATTCTCTATGATTTAGAAAATTACACGTAGCACCTTTGAGGTTTGCCTCCGTCTAATAAATAAAGTCATTTCATTAGTCAAAATTAACTGAATTTGCTGTTACTAACAAAGAAAAAAATTGAATGAAAATTGATATTATTCTCGACTGACTGATTACTTTTTTGTTACATGTCAAATAATTTTCTTCGAACTAAATTACCCTTATAACAGTGAAGATATACACCTCCTCATATCACATGCCTTAACTAATTTGTTCATAGAAAAATTTATTTGACCTGCAATAAGTCAGTAATAAGTCAATTAAGGGTTAGTATTTTTTCTGATTCTTTTTGTTAATATATTAGCAAATTTAATGGAGTTTGATTAACGAAAAAACTTATTTATTAAATAAAAATAAACTTTAAAAATACTAAATATAATTTTTATAATTATAAAAAATATACGTGTAATTATCATTTTTTTTCCCCATCTACTTAATGATAAGACATAAGACAAAAGGTGGTAAAGGGAGAGAAGTGAAAGGTGGCGAAAGGAGGACACGTGAAGGTTGCGGGAGAACAAAGTCAAAGTGGGCGGCGGATGAAGTTTCGTTGCGGCATCGACTACTTCACTAAAAGACACTACCACCTTGCTGCTGTGACATCCCCATCTCCTTCATCCTTTCCCCTCAAATCAGATATTGTGGATTTATGGTCTGCACTTTCCACTTTCTGTCTATTGTGATTGAACCCATCATCTCTACTCTTTTTGTATGCTTACCCATATTTGCCCTCTGTTTAATATTTTTATTAGGGATAATTATATATACATTGTCTGATTTATTTTTTATTTATATAAATTATTCATATTTTTTATATAATTGTATTTGCGTAATGATACTAACATTTATGGGGATGTGCATGTAATTTTTAAAAAAAGTAAGAGATGGTTTGTGTAAGTAATAATGATATTTTTGTGGGTGTATGTGTAACTATCTAAAAGATAGAGGTGATTTGTGTAAACATACCATAGATCAAGGGTGTAAATATAATTATCCCTTTTTATAATTATGATGTACACTTTTTGTCTAGTAATACGAAATTACGTCCTCCTTTAAAAAAATCTTAAAATTATATTTAAATTCTCTTTTAAAATTCATTGTTATAAATACTGAACCCCTTTCATTACGATTTAGACACCAAACTTAGAATGGAAATGACTGTGGGTGAGTTGTATGGGTGTAACAGGTCTGAGTTTTCTATTTGAAAATAATATTTTATATCCGCGATTTATCGTAGAATTTATTTATCAATGTATTTACATTATATGTGAAGTAGAATATGAAACACTATAAAAAGGAGAAATTAAGTTAGCAAAAAATCAGGAGATAATTTTAATATTAATGCTAATTATATTTATTTAGTGATAATTTTTTTTGTCACAATAATAAGTTTCATAATTTTGAGAAAAACTTTTATTTTGTGAAAGTTGTTATAAAAAAAAAAGAATAGTGATAAAAAATATGTATAATATTCTATTCTATTGTATTATTTTTGAGTTGTCATTGTTAATGTGCCATTAATTATCTATGACGATAAGTTTAAGTATAATATTTTATTACTAATAGTTATAAAATGATAAAAATAAAATTTATTATTATTTTAGTATATATTTTCAATAATAATTTTAATATTGTCAGTGTGGATCAACCCTAATAAAATAAGACATTGATTCAAAATACAAAATGGATGGGTTGCAATAAAGGGTCAGATATGGCCCCATTATAGTCCAACCTTTCATCATCAATCATCACTCCCATTTTTTTCATTTTCCTTATTCCAAATTTCTTGTATCAAATATAAAGTAATTTTAAAGAAATAAAACACTATGCCAACTTAGGTAAAATCGTAAAACTAATTCCATCGTTTACGTCTATTTCAAATTCACCTCATATTTTATGAAATTTTAAACTTAATTTTATATTTATTTATTAGACGAAAGTAAATTTTAAAAGTGTTAAATGAAATTTCTGAAATCATAAAAAAATTATATATAACTTACTAAATTTCAAGAAAAAAGAGTGTAATTATCTGTTTATAATCTTGTGCGACAACTCACACCAACTATAGTTGAAGGAGTGGAGCCAAAAATATTAAATATTTAACAAAATTGGAAAAAAAAATATCAATCATTGTCCGTAGCAAGTGTGAATGAAGAGAGTCTAATATAAGAGCGTCACACCTTCTGGTCTTCCTTTCACTCACGTCTTTCAGACGGCCCACGACAAAAACAATCCTCCCTTTGTCAAACCACCGTCCGACATGGCGGCGGCCACCGTTTACCGACGGAGCTTCCACCTTCTCTCCCTCTTCTGCCTCCTCTTCGTCGCCTCTTCCGACGAGCTCCAAACCCTTCTATCCATCAAAGCTGCCTTCCAAGATTCCAACACCAAAGTCTTTGATTCCTGGGAATCGAGTACCCCTGTTTGCAGCTTCTCAGGAATCACCTGTGATTCCAATGGCTTCGTCAAAGAAATCGAACTCTCCAACCGGAATCTCACTGGCTTACTTCCGTTGAGCTCTGTTTGCCAGCTTAAATCATTGGAAAAGCTGTCTCTGGGTTTCAACAATCTTTATGGGCGTGTAACTCAGGAATTGAATAACTGCGTTTCGCTTACGTACTTGGACCTTGGGAACAATGTTTTCTCGGGATCATTTCCGGAGGTATCTTCGCTGAGCGGGTTGGTTTCTCTGCACGCGAATAAGAGTGGATTTTCGGGGACTTTTCCCTGGAATTCTCTGAAAAACATGACGAATCTTCAGGTGTTGAGTCTTGGGGACAATCCCTTTGATCGAACGCCATTCCCGTCTGTGATTCTGAATCTTACGAAGATGAATTGGCTGTACCTGTCAAATTGTAGCATTGAAGGGGAAATCCCGGAGGAAATTGGGAATCTTGGCGAGCTGATTGAGTTGGAATTGGCGCAGAATTATATCACTGGAGAGATTCCAAGGGGCATTACCAAGCTTAAGAAGCTGTGGCAGCTTGAGCTTTATTTGAATGATTTGACGGGGGAGTTGCCTCCAGGACTGGGAAATTTGACAAATCTCGAGTATTTTGATGCCTCCACGAATCGTCTATATGGAAATCTTTCTGAAATCAGGTTCTTGAATAAGCTCAAAAGTCTACAGCTTTTCCAGAATCAGTTTTCAGGTGAAGTCCCTGCTGAGCTCGGGGATTTCAAGAATCTCGTGAACTTATCACTTTACGAGAATAAGCTGACAGGACAGCTACCACAGAAGCTGGGATCATGGGCTGAGTTCATTTTCATAGATGTGTCTGAGAATTTCCTCACCGGTCCAATTCCACCGGACATGTGCAAGAAGGGTACTATGGTGAAGCTCTTGATGCTCCAAAACAATTTCACAGGCGAAATTCCAGGTAGCTACGCGAACTGCACCACGTTAATCAGGTTTCGGGTCAGCAAAAACAGGCTATCAGGTCAGGTTCCTGGTGGAATATGGGGCCTGCCTAATGCAGAACTAATCGATCTTGCCGAAAATGACTTTGAAGGGCCTATTACTTCTGATATTGGAAATGCCGAGTCTTTGGCAAATCTTGTCCTTGGAAAAAACAGGTTTTCTGGTGAATTACCTTCTCAGATTACAAATGCTTCATCTTTGGTGTCTATTGACTTGAGCTACAACCAGTTTTCCGGTGAAATACCAGCCGCAATCGGGGAGTTGAAGCAGCTCACCACTCTTTCGTTGCAGGGCAACAAGTTTTCTGGTCCAATACCAGATTCATTAGGCTCTTGTCATGCCATCAACGACGTTAACATGGCTCAAAACACATTTTCTGGCCCAATTCCGGCCTCTCTCGGCTCATTACCAGCTCTCAATTTCTTGAATCTGTCAAGAAATCAGCTTTCTGGTCCAATTCCCGGAACCCTGTCCTCTCTGAGGCTAAATCTTCTTGATCTCTCAAACAACCGATTGACCGGTTCAATACCGGAAACCCTTTGGTCTGAGGCTTATAATGGTAGCTTTTCAGGCAATGCTGGTCTTTGCAGTGAGAAAATCAGGGGATTCCAGAGATGTTCTCCACAATCCAACACGCCCCAACACCTTCGTATGGTCTTAATCCTACTCATGGTGGCTACTGTGGCCCTACTCGTCTCGCTCGCCGGCTTCTGTTACTTAAAGAAAAAGGATGAACGCATAGGTGAACGGTCTCTAAAAGAAGATTCATGGGATGTAAAGTCTTTCCACGTGCTGACCTTCACAGAAGATGAGATTCTTGATTCCATCAAGCAAGAGAATCTGATAGGCAAAGGTGGCTCAGGGAATGTGTACCGTGTAGTCGTTGGAAATGACAAAGAACTGGCGGTGAAGCACATTTGGCACTCCGATGACTATGGTGGCCGGAAAAAGATGGGTAGCTCAACCCCTATCTTGGCTCGGCGTAGGACTAAGTCCAGGGAATTTGAAGCTGAGGTTCAAACATTGAGTTCCATAAGACACATAAATGTGGTTAAGTTATACTGCAGCATAAGCAGTGAGGATTCCAGCTTGTTGGTTTATGAGTATATGCCTAATGGAAGTCTATGGGACAGATTGCACTCTTGTAAGAAATTGTCCCTTGATTGGGAGACGAGGTACGAAGTCGCCCTTGGTGCAGCAAAAGGGCTAGAGTATCTGCACCACGGTTGCGACAGGCCGGTGATCCACCGTGATGTTAAGTCGAGCAACATTCTGTTGGACGAAGACTTGAAACCTCGGATCGCAGACTTCGGACTTGCAAAGATTGTTCAAGCAAATTCAAACAAAGAATCCACTCAAATCATTGCAGGAACACATGGATATATAGCCCCAGGTAAACAAATCCATTCCCTTATTTTCATAATCATTCTTAAAATAACGTTCCTGTCTAAAAGCTTAAACTGTTAAAAGAGAAAAAACATCAAATTTTTAACTTGAATTACATTTAACCCTGCAGAATACGCGTACACTAACAAAGTGAACGAAAAGAGCGACGTATATAGCTTTGGAGTCGTACTGATGGAGCTCGTGACGGGTAAGAGACCGATAGAGCCCGAGTTCGGGGAGAATAAGGACATAGTTGATTGGGTATGTGGGAAGCTCAAAACCAAAGAGAGTGTAGTGAGTTTGGTGGATTCAGCAATTCCTGAAGTTCATAGGGAAAATGCCATCAAAGTCTTGAAAGTTGCCATTCTGTGCACAGCCAGGCTTCACACGTTAAGGCCTACAATGAGAACTGTGGTGCAAATGCTGGAGGAAGCTCAGCCTTGGCACTTACTCAGCATTGTTGTTAGTAAGGATGGTGGGGGCAAGAAAGAAGAGTTGATGGAGAATCATAAATTATGATTCGACCCCGGAAATTTTGACTTTCTCATCTTCAAAATGTACTATGGGTTTCGCTATTTCATCTAAACTAGTTTTTCGCGCCAGGTGATGAAATAGCATGTAATATAGTTATTTAGCGCGAAGAATTTCGCGTTAATTTTAGAAAATTACCCGTTTGTAAGATAGTTTATGTAGAATATATATATGTATGGTATGAAACTTAGTTTTCAAGTGCCAAATGCACTTTTACTGTATCATGTAATGGTATCCTTCTTGTTGACGAACAATAAGCTCAAGGCATGTCACCCGTTTTTTTTTATGTGCGAAAACTACGAACTATTATTCTTTTGTTGAATAAGTTGATTATCATAACAATATTAAATATCAAATAGGGTTAATTACACTTAGACCTCCTCTCAAAATATAAAATTACATTTTCCCCCTAAGTTCTAAAATTACACTCACACTCCTTAAGAGAATTTATTGTTCACACTTAACCTTTTTTGGTTATGGTTTGGACAACAATATTACATAATTTAAAGTTTACTCTCATTTAATATTCTCATGTAAAGCTTGTACTTATAAAGGAAAAAAATATATTGATGTTACCTCACTTTATATATATATATATATATATTATATTTATTCATTTATAAGTATAGAATTACATATGCAAATGTTAAACGAAGGACAAAATTAAAATTTTATGTAACTTTTTTGCTAGCGTCAGCATTTTTCATCCAAACCCTAACGGGAGGGGGTCTAATTAAATGAAGAAATTTTTGGAGGGGTGTAAGTGTAATTTCAAAACTTTTTAGGGAGAAGGTGTAATTTCATATTTTTATAGGGAGTTTGAATGTAATTAATCTATCAAATATTTAATAACTACCAACAACTATAACATGAATGATATACTATTAATAAATATCAGATAATTATAGACCAAATTGCATATTACCATCCAGTATTTTCAAAAATTAGCTAACCCCTCGAAAAAATAGAGGAATTCTTTTTTGCCTATTTTTAAAACACATAGGGGGTTTTTAGCTGACTTTTGAAAACACAAGGGGGTAATATGTAATTTGAGCGATAATTATATCTAATCAACACTTCTATTCATCAATATCAGATAACAATATCTAATAAACACTTATTATTAACATAGAATTACATATACTATTAAAATAAAAATATCCCACATATTAGCCAAGCTCGAAACAAATAACCTTAGAGTTCTGATTTTTAATTTCGTAAATTGAATTAGGCCTTATCTATCATAATTTTAATATGTTGTTCATTAATAATTTGACAGAATTTGATGAGCACAAGGCACATTAGTTTTCCGACATTCCATCCTTAATAATTAGGTATGGAGACCAAAGACGGCAAAATGTGTATTAGAGGAACAACATACATTTGATTTAGACTAAGATCTTTATGGAAATTCCATTTATTTGTTTCTCATAGACAAACCGAACACTAATTATTGAGGTAAGAATTAACTTCCATGTTTTCTTGTTTCAGCTTTCTTTTAATCAAACACTACTAATGCTATTAGATTGTTGAGGTATGTATATGTATGGGTGGCAACAGGGCGGATCCTAGCGGTGGATTCGGGACTCGCTTTGCCAACTTTGGGATGGACTCGGGACCCGTCTTGCTCTCATACAAAATTTGTTGGGGCGGGTCTAACACGGTGGACTTGATTATATTTTTATTTTTTATTTATTGTACAAATATCTTTAAAAAAATTTCAACATATCCGTTCTAAATAAATTTGTTCCTCAAATATTCAAGTCCAAAAATAAATTTTCAAATAAAAATAAATACAACATCATCATTCATTTTTTTCCTCGTCAAAAATTGTTGGACAATTTTTAATTTTTCAACTGTTGAACAAGTACCTAACAATAAACAAACAAAAAATATAATATTTTATGAATATTTATGTTACCAAAATAAAGTACAAAAACAATATAATGAAAAATTTACTTACCATTACCTAATTCCACAACCAACGACGAGACCACATCAATGCCTCCAGAGTAAAATATATTATCGGGTCAGGTCTCTATGGACCCAAGACCCACTCCTGACCCGAGCAGGTCCTAATTTTTAGGATCCATTACCCACCCCCACTAATATTTTTTGGACCCAGACCCGCCCCATTAGGGTCATGTCCTGGGCGGGTCCGGTCTGGTACGGGTCTAATTGCCACCCCTATATATATCTATCAAAATTTTAAATGTAAATTTTCTTGGGTTACGAAAAAATTTAGTGGCCTCAGCTCCAATTATCATTACAGGCCATGTCATAGCTCAAAACACTGTTAAGATATTAATAGTATGGGTAAATTATAGCTACAGCTCAAAACACTGTTAAGATATTAATAGTATGGGTAAATTATAGTTACAATTATTAAAGGTTGTTATAATTACAAATACTCTCTTATTGTTTGAAAAATTGTAAATACCCCCTTAAATAGAAGATAATTGTGTAGGCCTAGATGGTGAGGCGAAAATTACTATTTTATCCATATTGATTCTTTTAAACGAAAAAAATTGGAAAAATATTTTTAAAAAAAATAAGGGTGGGTAAAGTAAATAATTCATATGGCATATTAGTCTATAAAAATATTTTAGAAAATTCTACAAAATATATAAATTTATAATTTATAATCTAAATGTACATTTTTGTTAGTTCACCACAAAAATTTGAAAACCTAATGGATGCTAACAGAGTTGGCTCATTGTTAGACGAATATAAAAATTGGGGGTATTTATAATTTTTCAAACAACAAGAAAATATTTGTAATTATACTAAATTTTAGGAAAAATGACTATAATTTACCTAAACAAGATCGTGGATTCAAATTTTATTGCCACCTATTTAGGAAGTGCTTGATTATGAGATGTAGTTTATCTCACTTCACCCCATCAAGTCATTTAAAAGTAAAACATCACATACACTCATATAAATATAAATAATTAGAATAATTGTAGGAGAAAGTAGTACGTACTGTTGGGGGTCTGTACCTCTCAAGAACTATATATTTATGGTCAATAAATGCGTTAATTATTGGATTTTATTAAAAGCAACAAACATTATTAATATTAAATATATTCCCTTTCAGTGATTATCATGTGGGGACCCAACAACCATTTATTTTTCTTCGTTTCACATCTATCGTTTCTCTAATGTGAGAAAGAGAACCACGCTTTTACCATGTCGCTTCTCCGAATAGGAATGGAGACTGCAACACGCTTGTTCGAAATCGCTTTTCATGGAATGTGAATGGGATTTCAAATATTCCCAAGTGAGTGAGACAGCCAGTAGACCAACATTTTCAGTTCTGCTGGGTATTTTGGTCATTTTCTATTTTTGGATTTATTATTATTTTTTTTTTTGGGGGGGGGCATCTATAGGTTGTCTAAGTCGTTTTACGTACGAACATGACAGTTTGAATAACTAGGGATGTTTTTGTATCTTTTCTTACGTATGTTATGTGTTGCTTGCAAAAGTTGCTTTTGTTATTTGATATTGACATATATATATATATATATCAAATACTATATTTGATTTCTTAAATTTTCGATAGAATCACTTTAGTTCATTGAGTTTATGTCTTGACTTTACCATCTTTAAATTTTATTTTTTTATCTCAGTTTGATCCCTCTAATCATTTTCCGGCAAAAATGTGGCTGGATTTTGATTCTTTGAAAAGTAAAATGGTCAATAAATTTGATTTTATCACTTTAATCCTTTAAGTTTGTAAAATTATCAAACTAATTCTTTTTCATTTTAAAAAGATACTTTTTTTTATTTTGTTTAATGCTGATATGTTGTAATTATGTTATATGAATAATGAAAACTTTGAACTCTTGTGAACATAACAACAACATATTGCTTAACCTAAAATAAATAATCTCTTTTTTTAGTAGTTAAAAGAAAAACCAAAATTATGATAAATTTTATTTAAAATTATGATAACAAAAAGTTGGTATTATTTAAAATTATTTTAATTATAAAAATTAATTGATGTAAAATTTTTAAAAAATTATAAAGATTTAAAAATAAAAGTAACTTATAATGAAAAATAATTAAGAATTTAACATAAATGGATGGACTATAAAAGATAAGCAGTTAATGATAAAAAAGAATAATTAATAAAAAGTTAATGTAATTAACTATCTATATTTATAGAAATAAATATATGTGACAAATTAAATCTCAACTAACTCGTTTAGCTCATAATGACATGTAGAAGAGAGATAGAAATATTAATTGATTTTCATTTTAAATAATATAATATGATATTTCAATTCCTATTTCATTATTTTGCTCAATAAAACAGACTGTCACATCAAACATTACATCATTAAAAAATTTCGTTACTTTTGTCCCTTTCCAATCTTTTAATTCCAACCCCTCTCAAAAAAAAAATAATTATATTCTAAAAAATAATATTTTATTAGTTATATTTTATAATAATTAATTTTACAAAAATTGATTTGAAAACAATTGATCAAACTATTTTTTTCAATGAACCGATTACAATTATGTTTTAAATTACAATAATAAATGTACGTCAATTACTAATATCAAATATATATAATTAATTAATAACTATTATTATAGTACACCAACAACCACTATTAAAATAAAGTAATATCCACAAATGGGTAAAAATTCGAATCCGTTACCTTTTAGTCATTGGACTTTAACTTTGTCAACTAAATTAGACCTCATTAGCGATTTCATAAAATTATAGCATTTAAAACATCGAAAAAGTAATTAGACCTTAAAAAAATTATGATTACTCTAAAATAGTTTTAGTTTATTGCTAGACATCTCTATGACTATAATTAAATTTAAATAATTTTAAAATTTCAATTATTATTTTGAACTCAGTCTTAACCTACCTATAAAAAGACCAACAAATAAAATCCAAGCACTGAGAATTGTACGTTAGGGATAAATTGTTGTACCTACTTAGGGCTTAGTTCAACTCAATACCTTCTCTCAATAAATAATACACGTACGTATAGTTCGACGGTTACTACTCCTCCCATATTTTACTAACTATGCATATAAATTCTCCACTCACATTAGCCATTAGTTAAATTTTTGAATAAATTATAATTATATTATTATTATTTAAAAAATTATGAATATTTATTGATATTAGCGATTACGTAATAAATATCTTCTCGTGACAATCAATTATAAAAAAATATATGATAGACGATTATTAATTTTAAAAATTATTTATAAAATTTTAAATAATAAAAAATATTTATAATTATGATGTAATTTATCCTATTTTCTTACTCCCCTATGCCTTACTGTTTACGCCAAAGACCAAAAATGTCAATATCTTTCGGGGGGGTATAATTTGAAGCTTTCAAGGTCTAGAAAAAATAGTATAAAATTATCCTCTTGGACTTTGGGACCTGTAAAATAATTCTCAAATTCTCCATAGTATCTATTTAAATTATCCTCATCAAACTTAGTGAAATTAAATATTTTTTCTTAATATTAAAGATATTGTGGTTGGTTAAGATATTTTATTAATTTATTTAACAACATTTGATGTGATTTGGTGCGGTGCAAAATAAAAACACTAATTTATAATGTGAAAATGTGTTGGGTTCCCCCCCCCCCCCCTTTT
>NC_026147.1:21182209-21193579 GCF_000512975.1 Sesamum indicum
TCTTTTTAAATTAAAATGAAACATGTAAATAATTCAAATTTTAGAATAAGTAATGATTAAAATATATATAAGAAATATTCGTACATAATTAGAAAAAAAAAATGGGTTCAATTAAATATTCAATAAAGTTTTCTTTATAATGATTAAAGCTGAATAACTATACATGACAAAAAAATATTAAAATATTAAAATATTCGCGCACAAAATTTTAATTTTATTACCTACTATTTTATTTTTTATGTTCAATTTAAGCTATTTTTAAGGTATATGCAAGTAATTCAATTTTTTAAAAAATAATTTGATCAAATATTAATATATATATATATTGAAATCGAAACCACCCAAATTCAATAAAAATATTAATGTCATAAATTATGATTTAATATAAGAGTAGTTGACTTTAGATTATAAAAATAGAAATTAGAAAGTCTCATTTATAAGCCAAAGATGTTTTTCCCCTCCATAAATATTAAGTAAGAAATTTTCTGAGTTTTTTCTTTTGGAAATAATTTGATCAAAGTCCATCAAAATCCCATAATATTCAAATATGAAAAAAAGTAAGTGATAATAATACATATATACATAGAGTCCCTGAAGGAATTGAAATAGTGCTATATAGATAGCACTGTACTGGGAATTTTTCTCCAAATCCAGCGCCTCCATATGGTTTTGGTGGGGATGCCGCCGTTAGCCGCCCTGAAGTGGCCTGCGGCCCTCGAATTCTCCGGTGGAATTGCGGCGAATCTCGAAGGCGTAATCGCTTTATACCACCAGTTTCTAGCCTTTTTCAGGTCAGACTCCGGCGTCTCAGTGATTTCATTTATATTGTACTCTGCTGGCACGTTTCTTGCGATCACTGCGCCTGCATGGATATTTTTGGTCAAATTTTCCAACAAAAGGAAGAAAATCAATAAGCCCTTTATTCCTGCGGCTGCTTTTGAGGCCGAGGTCAACGGAGAGTCGCCGGAGGGGCTGACTTTGGGACCCACCGACGACGGTGGTAAAGTTTTTATTTCTCGTTTTTGTGGGTATTGATGAAAAGTGTGTGTGTGTGTGGTGCTGTTGTTTGGAGAAATAATTATGTAATATTATTACGCTGAAATGGATATGATGAATTCTCATAGCATAAGAGTCATCATTTATGCTTTATCCTGTTTTGTTATCATTTTTAGTTTTATGTTAATCGTTTATTGTGCATATTCTATGAAAAAAATATGAAGTGCAAGTATTGTTATATCATAATTTTTAGATATATTGTTTAATGATATCCTTTTTTGGGTCAAGATATAGTTACTGCTTAATGATGAACTCCCAGAAAGCCTATAATGTTGTTGGCAATTTTTGGGTTTGGAACTGTTGATTCTGAGTAATCCATTTGTTCAGTTGTGGAGCTCTGCTTGATCTATGTGTGTCTGTGAAGTGTTGAGTCGAAGTCTGTTGGTATGTTCCTGGTGAATTTTAGCTACAAAGTAATTGTTGTAAATAAGCTTCAAGATCTGGCCATCGCCATGGTTGCCCATTGCTAATGTTTTTTTTCCCTCATGGATTGATTGATCTTCAATTGATAATGTGTCTCTTACGTTGCCATTCAACGTCCAGCATCTTCAATCTGTGTCAAGAATGTATTAGGAGAAAAACCTTCTTGATGTGGGAGTTTAACTTTGATATGTTTATGTTTCTGCCATTTGAATAGCATCCTAGAAGCGCATTGGTCTTTGCTATTATAGTTTTGTATTCTTGCTTGATTCATGAAAGCACGGGATAGGCGTATTTTATTTTTCACCACCTAGATACACCTTTGCTATTATCGAATGTGGGTGGTAATGCTTTGTTAAGTTGTGTTTATATACTACAAATAGCAGTCATATCTATTTGTTTGCTTAAATTTTTATTTACAGCATTCTTGCCAGGAATTATAGGTGAAATAATCGCAGATGTTGATGCTGAATATGCAGAGGAACTCACAACGGATGATGCCGAGTATGCAGAGGAAATGCAGTTCCATGAAGCATTGCTGGCTTCTATTTTCACCTGTGAAATAGCTGATAATCCATCTTCGTCTGTGCAAGAACCTATTATGAACACAGAGCTGATGAAGTTCGAAATCAAACCTGAGAACTCATCCCAAAGCTTCTGTGAAATTTGTTTGGAGAACAAAGAGAGCTGGCAGATGTTCACAAACGACAAATGTCCACACTCCTTCTGTTATGACTGCACAACCAGCCATATCGTGACGAAGATCCAAGACAAACTGAAAGAGATATCTTGCCCTGCTATAAACTGCAAAGCCGCACTGAATTTTGATGCTTGTAGGCTAATGATCCCAGAAGATACACTCGTTCAATGGGACGAGTTGCTATGCATGTCCCTTATTCCCGAGTCTCAGAAGCTGTATTGTCCCTTTCGTGATTGTTTGGCTCTGTTGGTGAACGATTCCGGGGAAGTCATCAGGAAGATAAAATGTCTCATCTGCAAGCGATCATTCTGTGCAGAATGTGCTGTCCCTTGGCATTCTGAGTTCACGTGCAAGGAATTCCAGAAGCTGTACGCAAAAAGAGGAGGTAAAGACGACAAGATAGTTAAACTTCTTGCCAAGAAGAAGAACTGGCAGAAATGCCCCAAATGCAATGTGTATGTCGAAAAGACCGAGGGCTGTGTGCATATGACCTGCCGGTGCAGATATGAATTCTGCTACCGATGTGGAGTAAAGTGGTCTGAGTCTCACGGTAATTGCCGGCCAAAATCATAGGCTGCTGAGGAACGGAAAAAGGTTTGCATTGTATATGTGTATATAGCTTTTCTTGCTTGTTTGTTTCTTCAAGAATTTGAAGTAGCAACAGATCTTTAACAGTGCATAGTAGTCTGGATTGGAGCTTGGAAGTTGAGGAAGTTGATTTGAGTTATAATTTTTTCCATTCTACTTTCATGTCCCTGCAAAAATCATCACAAACACAAATCACAAGTAAAATTTAATCCCAGAGTCTTGATAATTGCAGTAGTTGGGATTGTTTTCTTATCTTACGAAGGCATTGTTCAAGTAGTAAGATTGATATCGAATGTTGAGACTCTACTACAAACAAGTTGTCTTGAGTTTTATGCTCTAATTCAAGTGAATTTGTCGGCAATATGTGTTTGACACGTGTTTCTTTTTGTAATATTTTGATGTATCGAATGATGCAGTAAATTATTTTTTGCTGAAAATATTCCTTAGCCCCTTTGCTAAAACAAATGGGTTTTCAAAATACTATGCATTAATGTTTTTTTCTTCTTTTAACAATATGAATTATATAAATGTTGATATAGAAATAAAGTAGTTGGCTATTTCCTAACTTTTCAATTTGCGCCTAACCTCTTAAGTCATATTAGGCCAATATGTTCGGCTCAGTTTTCTAAAACGATTTTATAAACTCATATATTATATTAAATGATTTTCGAGCTTATGTTAATTTTATTTAAAAATAAAATAAAATTATAGAGCTTTTAAAATATTAGAAACTATCAAATTATAATCAACTCGAACTAATTTATTAAAATGTTCAAAATAAGTTTGGCATGGTTTTTCTTTTTTTTCAAAAAAGAAATACTAATTTGCAGCACCAATTAGCAGATGAAACTATGATGCTTTGTGCACTATCTTCATGAGTTTTCTTTTTCACTCTGATGTGTATATATACCCATATTGGATATTTGTTGAGGGGTCTAAGTATAATTTAAAAAATTAAAGTAGTAAAAATCAAATTATGGTATTTAAAAAGGATGCTGAAATACAGTTACTATATAATTTTGAGAAAGTTCTTATCCAGATCAAGTTTCATAATACTTTTTAAATTATAAACCAATCATAAAACAAGTATATAGCACTCGTCATATAATCTGTTTATATATAACAAAACCCGATTTTAGGTTAGAATTTTGTATAATTTGGAGTTAGTAATGGTGGGCTTAGTAGTGAGACAGAATGATTATTCCAAGGAAATGTAAGCAGTTAAAATAGAGAGAGAATGGGAGTTCCATTAAAGATATTTAATTAATTGCATGTTTGGAATCATGATTATGACTCTTTTAAAGTAAATCTGACTCTAATTATGATAATATTCTTTAATTAATTAATTAGCAGAATATTTTGAAGATGGAGTTTGGGAATTTGATGCGGCCTACTGCAAATGCACCCTGCCTACTCATCTCTCATCCCAACTCAATCATTCCTTCCCAATCTTTAACCATCGGATTACTCTTTTTATTTTATTTATGTTGGTGATCAGATGAGCAGAGTGTAATCAGCCCGCCAACTCATGATGTTACACTCATCAATAATATCTTAGTTTAATGATTAAAATTGATGTCCGATAAATAATTTTGTTATTATGAGTTCGAGTCCAATCCAATATGTGAGTATTTATTTTATTTTATATGAATTTATCGTAATTTTATTTTATAGTGTTTAATTATATTGATAAATTATCGAATTAATGCATTAGTTTGATCAAACATCACATAATTGTCATTTCTATAAAAAAGAAAGAAATCATGAAATTACCATGGGAAAAAAAGCTGCATTGTCCGATACAAAATTATGACAAACAATCTTATTCAAATAAGTTTCCAAGGAGGCAAAAATATAAAACTAATCCCATAATTTAGTTAAGTTAAAACTTAATCTCACATCTCATGAAATTTTAAATTTAATCCCATATTTCACTAAAATTATTAAAAAGACCCAAATATTAACAGATATTAATATTAACGGTAGAAGACCACGTGAAAGTCACGTGCATGTGAGTCAAAAAAATAATTGATCGCTAGTTTTAACTTGTGTTAGTGGGAGGATTTGTTTTTCTGTTTTGGCAATATCTTGGCCTTTTTTTCGAACTTTAAACGAGACATGGGGTTAAGTTTAAAATCCCATAAAGCGTGGCCCATGTTTGAAATGATCATAAACTATGGAACTAGCCAATTTTACAATTTTGATTTTTGTAGGATGAAATTGATCATATAAGAAGTGTACTATATTTACTATATGATTAGTCACTTTGCACCGTATATTCATTATATAATCAATGTATTATATTTGTGACAAGACAATCAATTTGGACTAGAATTTTTTTATTATTACTGCAAATCCAATATGTCACTTGAGAATTTTAAACAAGAAATCCCAATATCGTTATTACAAAATTAAATGCTAAAATCTATTAAAAATAGTGTAACGTCATCGAAGTACACTTTAAGACAGACCCTTTCTTTTGTCTTAATTATCATGAGCCATAAATCACTTAAAACATTTGTCCAATACGATTGCAAGTATATTTGTATATTGTAATTCCAAGTTGTGGTCAGCACCCTAATTAATTAATTTTCTACAGTATTGTACATGTTTTATAGGGAAGTGTGTGTATGAAGAATACAAATGGACTATATATATATATAAAGAATTTATTTTATGATAATAAGTCATAATCAAGTTGTGATTAAATAATAATTAATTAAGATAGTAACTAAAACATTAATTATTCTACATATTCTCAAACTATAATTAAACAAAACCGTTTTAAGCATTAGAACATATATAAAGATAAGGAAAAATTGAAATTTTGCTCCTCTAAATATAAGAAGAAATATAACATTTAATAATAAATAATTGTTATGATTAAAAATAAATAACTATAGTACAGTAAAACCTCTATAAATTAATACTCTATAAATTAATAAACTCTCTAAAATAATAAAATCTTCCGGTCCCGACTTGGGCCTTTATAAAAAATCATCAAATTCGATAAGATAATAAAATAATAATTTTTTGGAAAATTCCTTTATAAATATTAGGTCCCATTAAAACTCTAAATTAATAATTCATAAATATTACAATTATAAATATTATGGTAATTTACTAAAATGTGAAGTCTGTAATGCTTTATGCATTTGATCATTCATGGATGATTTTGCGATGCCTTTTAGATGAGAAGACATGGTTGGGTGTTATGATTTATTTTATTATCATATTGAGATTTATGTAGTATGCATGTATGAATATATTTAATTGGGTATAATAGTTATTTAAGTGCAACGAATTAATGTAAATATGTATATTTAAGTTATTCCAATGAATTGATACATGTGTCTATGAATATAATAGTTAATTGTAAATAATGAATTGATATTATACATGAATATATTAATTAGTTATGAAAAATTAATTGATGCATGAATATAATCAATGAAACATATATGAATTCATTTATTTTCAATACATATGTACTAAATTTGCTGAATTTAAAAAATCTCTCTTTTAATTAATAAAATATTAATTTATCGATAAATTAATATCTCTCTAAATTAATAAAATTTCATGGTCCCAGAGTTATTAATTTATAGAGGTTTTACTGTATATAGTTAATAGCCGTAGTTTTTGCAAGTATAGTTAAAACATTTGTTATGCCTAAGAACCATGACAAATTTTTTTGCTACGGCTCATAGCCATGACAAAAATAATTTTTATGATGAATAAGATAAATTTTTACATTAATTTTTATCTAATGATGATAAATAATGATTACTTTACCACGGCTTTAGTCCAAAAAATTGTAGGCAATATTAAAAAAATTTTCTAGTGAAGAAGAAGTTGCAGATTGAGAACATTTGTTGGTGGAAGTGTGTGATGGCGGCACATTGGAGACATTTTCAAGTCAAATTAGTAATTCTTGGTGACAAATTAATATCTTCAATGCGCTATTATTTTAAAAATTTGATCTTTCATCTCAAAATGAATTTCAAATGGATTAAAAATACCACTTTATCATATTTACAAGACGAAAAATACAATTTTTTTCTGAAAATAAAAGAATTTTCTCATTCAGATCTTTTTCCTGAACGTCCCAAAAATAAGACATCATTCTTGAATGATGGTTTTTTCTCTCCATACATATAAGTCTTACATAAAATAATGATACAATGGCAGCAGCTTTTAGAGGAAAGTTGTGTATATATACTCAAAATTTTCACTTTTTCTACTTTTATCTAAAACAAGACAAGCCAAACATACTACACTAACATCATTATGATATATCGCAAGTTGTCTTGTAAGAAGAACAAGCTAGTACTCAATCTGAAAAAACAAAGGGTTTTGATCATGGCCATCATTATTATAGAACAAGATTGTTGTCTTGATCAAGGGGCACCATGCTGAGAGTTGTGGGATGCATCACACAGAACTCAAATTTTCATCAAACACCTTGTATATATTAAAAGAAGGGGTGGGGGTGGGGGTGGGGGTGGGGTGGGAGGACTCATGTTGATGTTATTCTGTGAGATAATTAGTGGGAGTTGGGAGTATAAAAATTAAAGCTTCTTTATGCAAAGAAACATATGCGCTTCTCAATCTCCATCTGATACAAAAATTGCACCAAAGAACCTCCTTTTTTCTCCCTTTCATCATCAAACGCCTTTGTGTTTCTGCTTTGCTACTGCACCCAATGATCCCATCAATCATTTCCACTTATATATCTCTTCTCATCCTCTCCTCCTCCTTTCCATCAACAAAACACAATCCATATCTCCCTCTACTCTTCCCTTTCCTCAACACCTAATTAACACATGATTCCGATGGCCTTCCACCGCCTGTTTTTGTTTCTTCTTCTTGTGTTTTCGGCTAATTATATCTCTTGCCGAGCAAATATAAGTAGTCAGTCTCAGTTCTTTGATCTTTTCAAGAAGTCGGTATCCGGGAATTCTTTATCCAACTGGGCTTCCGGCAAAGGGAACAGTTACTGCAATTACACCGGGATAGCCTGTGACGATCAAGAAAATGTCGTGCAGATCGATATCTCAGGTTGGTCGTTGTCCGGGAGGTTTCCTGAAGAAATATGCTCTTATCTTCCTGGATTACGTGTTCTTCGGTTAAGAAATAACAACTTCATTGGCTCGTTCCCTCTTGGCATCATCAACTGCTCTTTCCTGGAAGAACTGAGTCTGAGCTCTATATATCTCACTGGACCATTGCCTGATTTTTCACCCTTGAAGTCCTTGAGGATTCTTGATCTTTCTTATAACCGTTTCTCGGGTAATTTTCCTATGTCAATCACTAATCTGACCAACCTTGAGGTGCTGAATTTCAATGAAAACGGAGATTTTAACTTGTGGGAGCTGCCGGAGAACATAACCAGGTTGACGAAACTTAAGTCCATGATCTTGACGACGTGCATGTTGCGTGGAGAAATCCCACCTGCTCTGGGAAACATGACTTCTCTGATTGATCTTGAGTTAAGCGGCAACTACTTAGTAGGCAGGGTACCCAAAGAACTCGGGCTGCTGAGAAATTTGCAGGAGCTTGAGCTTTATTACAACCAACTTGAAGGGGAAATCCCAACGGAGCTTGGAAATCTGACAGAACTCAGAGACTTGGACATGTCTGTCAACAAATTCATCGGCAGAATTCCAGAATCCATATGCCGGCTTCCGAAGCTCGTAGTCCTTCAGCTTTACAACAACACTCTTGAAGGAGAAATTCCAGCTGTTATTGCAAACTCAACAACCTTGAACACTTTATCCCTTTACGGCAACTTTTTGACAGGAGAAATTCCACAAAATCTTGGAAGGGCGTCGGCCATGGAGGCCTTGGACCTGTCAGAAAATCGTCTGTCCGGGAGACTACCAGAAGGATTGTGCAGTGGTGGAAAACTGAATTATCTTCTTGTACTTCAGAACTTTTTCTCTGGAGAACTTCCTGAAAGTTATGCAGAATGTAAGTCTCTTATCCGTTTTAGAGTCAGTAGTAATAATTTGGAGGGGAAACTACCAGAAGGGATTCTGTCTCTACCCCATGTATCAATCATTGATGTGGGGTATAATAATTTCACTGGATCCATTCCTAAAGCTATTCTCAATGCAAGAAACTTATCAGAGCTGTTCATGCAAGGAAACAGGATTTCAGGTGTTATCCCTCCTGAAATCTCTCTTGCTGTCAATCTTGTCAAAATTGATCTCAGCAACAATCTCCTTTCTGGCCCAATACCTTCTGAAATTGGCAACTTAAGATGGCTCAATCTTTTGCTTCTACAAGGTAACAAGCTGAGCTCTTCAATCCCCGAATCACTCTCTTCCTTGAAATCCCTCAATGTTCTTGATCTGTCGAGCAATCACCTGACGGGGAAAATCCCAGAAAGTCTCAGTGACCTGTTGCCAAATTCATTGAACTTTTCGAACAATCAGCTTTCAGGCCCCATTCCTCTCTCATTCCTAAAGGGAGGATTGCTGGAGAGCTTGTCAGGCAATCCGAACCTCTGTGTGCCAGCCCATCTCGATTCATCAAGCCCCAATTTCCCCATCTGTGCTCAAACTTACAACCGAAAGAAATTGAACTGCATTTGGGTAATAGGCATTTCAGTTGGAATCTTGATTGTTGGAACCATCCTGTTTCTGAAGAGATGGTTCAACAGAGACCGTGTAGTGCTGGATAACGATGACGCCTTCTCGTCCTCGTTTTTCTCCTATGATGTTAAAAGCTTCCATCGCCTAAGTTTTGATCAACGTGAGATCATCGACTCCATGATAGATAAAAACATCGTGGGGTACGGAGGATCCGGGACCGTTTATAAGATTGAGCTGAACAACGGTGAAGTTGTCGCTGTGAAGAAGCTCTGGAGTCAGAAATCTAAAGATTCAGCATCAGACGATCAGCTGATTCTTGACAAAGAACTGAAAACTGAGGTTGAGACTCTTGGAAGCATTAGGCACAAGAACATTGTGAAGCTCTATTGCTATTTCTCCAGCTTGGATTGCAGTTTGCTGGTTTACGAATACATGTCGAACGGGAACCTCTGGGATGCACTTCACAGAGGAAAAGTCCTCCTGGATTGGCCTACTCGACATCAAATCGCTCTGGGGATCGCTCAGGGCCTGGCTTACCTGCACCATGATCTAATGCCACCAATCATCCACAGAGACATCAAATCTACCAACATACTATTGGACGTTGATTACCAGCCCAAAGTTGCAGACTTTGGCATTGCCAAAGTCCTGCAAGCTAGAGGATCCAAGGATTCTACGACCACGGAGATAGCAGGAACTTATGGTTACTTAGCTCCAGGTCAAATAAGTTCTAACATCATCTCTTGCAGTTTTAGTTAATTACTTAGTTTCTGTATGTCATACTGTACTAGATTAGTTCTTTAACAACTTCATGATCCTGATGTTTCTATCGTTGTTTTCATTATGTGACAGAATACGCGTATTCTTCCAAGGCAACCACCAAATGCGACGTCTATAGTTTCGGAGTGGTGCTAATGGAGCTAATAACAGGGAAAAAGCCAGTGGAGGCAGAGTTTGGAGAGAACAAGAACATCATTTATTGGGTGTCTACTAAGGTAGAGACTAAAGAAGGGGCAGCCGACGTGCTGGACAAACGTGTGGTGGGATCATACGAGGAGGACATGATTAAGGTCCTTCGTGTCGCGGTACGTTGCACATGCAGGACCCCAGTGCTCCGGCCGACCATGAATGAGGTCGTGCAGCTTCTGATCGAGGCCGACCCGTGCAAATTCGACTGCTGCAAGTTGTCCAACAAGACTAAGGAAACAGCAAATCCCACCAAGCCAAAAAACCAGTTTGATCTATGAGCATCAAGTACAGTACTACCACTAGCTAAAAATGTTGAGGAACTAGCACTATATTCCAAGAAAGCAAATTGCTGGGAAATTCTTATCTGCATCCGGTTTGGAAATATCAAATAATGTGAATTATGTCGTATTAGTATAATAAATTTCATAGCTAACATGACTTAATGCTCATTGTTTGGTGTTTTTCTCCTTGGTGCATAATAGAATTTCCTTCTAATTTGTACTGTTTTGTTTTTCTTGAGAAAAGTAGGAGCACCAAGAATCTATCATACTTTTTCTCTTTTGATCCTATCTTTTCTTTGTTGGACTATTGTAAATATTGTTTCATAATTTTGATCAATATATATATATCTATATGATCAGGAGAAAGCATAGCATATGTATATAATGCATCGACCCCACAAAATGAAATAATTATCTAACTTTATCGAAATATAACTTGTTATTATCCTCTTACACATACACATATATACCAGCATTGTCCGGTCGATCACATAAAAGGAAATAATTCTCAAACTTTTCTAAAACATAACTTGTTTTTATCCTCTTTAATTAACATAGTGGGAGAGATCCAATCAAGAAAAAGGGTTATAAAGAAAAAGAGATTTTCTTTTTTCTTTTTTTCCTTTTAGAGTGGAAATTCTTGATTCGAAGGGACTCAATTATAGTGCATGAAAGTGGGGTTTCTGATTCTGCATTTCACAATGTGTGTATGATTTGTGGAGGGGTCCTAATCAGCTCATATCCTACGCGAAATGCA
>NC_026147.1:21193619-21205503 GCF_000512975.1 Sesamum indicum
TGGTGGGGGGGGGGGGGAGTGGAATTTGTAATAATGATGGGCTAGAAATGTAACAACAAGAATGGGAAAGATGAGAGAGCTTCTTTGGCCGTTGATAGTGTGCATGCCATTAACCTAATTAATAATGATCATACTAATTCTTTTTTACCTCATCTTCAGATAATCTTTTGTTAAAATCTGTCCAAAACTATCTTGTTTTCTTGATCCCATCAGTCAATAATAGTGTAAAGATGTATCATAAATTTTCGTTTCTTCGATCTGATCTTGTAATTTTTAAGATATGTAAGATATTTTAACATCATAAGATTTAGGGTATATACAGCTACATATTGTGAGATTTGACATAATCATGAATACTCATTTTGTGTTTGAAAATTTACAAAAACTCTCCTCAAATGGTGAATAACTTTTGTATCTCCTGAACGGTGAGGTAAGAATTACTATTTTACCCTTGTTATACTAAAAAAAAGTATTTAAAAAAATATAAAAAAAAGATCTGAGGATAAATAATCCGTAGAGCATATTAGTCCGTAAAAGTATTCTAGAAAATTTTAAAAAGTATATATAATTATAATTTATAATTCAAAAGGATATTTTGATCAATTTACCATAACTATTGGATGAAATTAACGGAATAGGCTCGTTGTCAGGGAGTGTTAAGATCAAGAGAGTTTCTTAAGAAATAAGGAGGTATTTGTAATTATATTTAACATCTGATGAGGTATTTCTAATTTACTTTAAGAAATAATATACAATTTTTCGCTTTAAAACTTTATACTAAGTTCAATGAAAGTAGTTTTTTTTTTTTTTTACTTTTTTATTTATGATAGAAAATATGTTTAAAATTCATGTCAGGTCCGATGTTTGTGCACATATATGAATAATTAATATCATATATTTCTTACGTTTAAGAGATAAGTAACATGTTCGATATATTTAGGCCCATTTGGTTCGTGCGATTAGACATGATAAAATTATTTATCATGACTAATCATGCATTTGGTTAGCGTTATTAGAGCCCAGTATTAATATCGCATCCGGTCTTATTAATCACAATGTATGGTATAATGAATTAAGCCTATTTAACTGGTATAAGTAATCCTAGAAATTAATATTAATTTTGTTCCCTAATTTACCTTTTGACTCTCTCCTCGTCTCCTCTCTCTCCCCTTTTTCTCCCATTTTCTCTTTCTTCTCCACACGACTTAACAGACGCCTATTCCTTCTTCTTTTTTTGGATTTTTTAAAAATATATGAGTTTTTATCAGTAATTATTTAATTGAATATGTATTTTCAAGTTCAGCTTTATATAAATCTGGACAAAAAAAAAATATCACAAATTAATTTTATTTTAAGCAATTGTATTTCAATAAATAATAGTGGGTTTTTTTATTTTTTTTTAAAACTATTCACAAGCTACAATATTAAAAATGAATACCCTAGTCTTTTTACATTTAATCATGCGTTATAATTCTTTCAACCAATCACCATATTTTATTATCAAATAAAATATCTCAAATGCAATACTTCAAACCAAACATCATATAATGTAAGATAGGATTAACAATATTTAATTTTTCATCCTATTAAATCCTATCATACTTAATCCTATCATACGAATCAAACGAGCCCCTAATATCAGATGCAGCATCTACAAGGCCAAAAGTTCATAAGAAGAAGAGGCAAGAAAAAGTCTTGCGAGGAAGATGTTGGCACAACAATTCATTACTATAATAATGTTGAAGAACACTACATACAACATTATGCAAACAAATAAGAAAGAGAATACAAGTATCCATCAAACTCGAAGTCTTTAATTGCGCGATTTCTGTTTTAAAAAAATAGAATAAAACGACAATCAAACATAAAGAGACAGACACACACGCACGTGTAAGTGTTGCAAGAATATATGTGCTCAAACACACGTTTTTTGGTGTCTATTAATTACTTTGGGTGGGGGAGGGGGGGTCCTACTACAAAGAATGAGATTCACAAAGACAAGTATTTCTTTTGGCATGGTGGAGAGTCCATTGAAGAAAATAAAGTGAAGAACTCATTCCTCATCAATAATTCAATGGTATTGGAATGGTTCTGCAGCAAGAATTGACACCATATGCTATTTGGTTTTAAATGATATATATATATATATATATATATATATATTAAAGATGATAAATATTTTAAAAAAAAAACGTAACTGCAGTTGACAAAAATCAAAATTTTGGTCGTGTGAGTTTATGCTTAGGTCCTCAAACTTCATCTCAAATTGTCAAGATAATCCTTAACTACCTATGTTCATAAAGTTCGGTAAACAAAAACACTGAACAGGCATGTCCCCAAATATAGCTTTCTAATACTTAAATTAGTAAGATTAGCATCAAATAATTTGAGAAGTAACAAATGCAATAAATGTATATATCTAGCGTTTGCAGCTATTTATTTAAAGTGATTGTCAAATTGTACGAACCAATATTCAGGAATGATCATACGACTGTTAAGGTTGGAGGGTTAACGAGTTGGATTTAGGTCAAACCAATTCGAGTGAAAAACACACGGATTCTTCGAGTATTTCATTATTTTACTATATGTAGGGACGTCTTGTTCATCTATTGAAACTTAAATATAGTCTCCATATCAGTACTATTATACAATATCAGTTAAATATTAGTCAATATAATTAATAGTAAATTAGGATGTAACCTCTTCACAAAAATTATATAAAGTAAGATAAATACAAACACGTTTGGTCGAAGAAATTAAAAACTCAAAATTCCATTTTTATAAAATATTAACACCTCAATATTTACCGCATGAACAAAAACTTACAAATAATTTAAAAAAAAAAAATTGCACCATTATAATGAAGAAAATGAGAACCATCCATGATTGGTATTTTCCTTTGTGGAAAAAACACATTCACTAGCTCACAAAGTTGCATAACTATTTACCATATTTTAGTAGTAATAATTCAAAGTGGAAACCTCTTTCTTTGATTTGACAAACAATTACCATTTTCACTACTTGAAAGGACAACATTTTTTAATCTATGTGGCCTAATCACTATGAAGCTAAGGCAAACCAAAGAACAAAGACATATAATGTAATAATTGTTACATTGGCACATACACAATTTATATTCGGGTTAATTATATTTTATTATCTGAATTATTATTGTTATTTATATTTTGGTATTTAATTTTTTTAGATAAATTACAATGGCCTCTTCTAAGGTTTTGCATAATTATGAATATTCTCTCATTATTTGAAAAATTACCAATGCTCCGATGATTTTAGCGATCGCCTAACAGTTAGCCCAATCCGTTAGGTTTTCATCCATTTTTTATGGTGAACTGACCAAAATGTCATTGTGGATTAAATTTTTTTTTAAAAAAATTATTTTTTTATTGACTAAGTGGATAATTTTTTAAAATTTTTTCATCCATCCCATTCAATTTTTTAAAATTTTTTAATTTTTTAAAAAATAAAATAATACAGTAAGGACAAAATTGATAATTTCATTCCTCCATTCAGGGATTACATAATTTCATCAAATATCAGGGAGGTATTTATAATTTTTCAAATAATGAGGGGGTATTGATAATTATGTCAAACTTTATGGGAGGTCGTTGTAATTTACCCTTTTTTTTTGTGCCAATATATTATCTCAACTTTATGAAATTTGTATTTTATCATTTATAATTATTTTTCAATCAAGTTTTTTATCAAAAAATAATCACATGCAATGCGCATGTGATATTTAAGGGTTATTTGATATGCTGTTTTTTATATATGCACAGCGTGTGATGTTTCTCCAATAAAAAGAAAAAATAACAAAAAAGCAGTCATATATGAAAAAATTAAAATTTTTAAAATTAAGATGGTAAATTGACATAAAAAAATTTTTGATGGCAAATATAATTTACCCTTGTATTATTTGTTGGATATAAATGAATGTTTTCTTTTTTTCAATAAACGCAATGTATATGTACATGACTGCAGAAATAACCCATGAACATCGAGAACTTGATGAACGGGCCCATGTACTTATTCTGTCACAATAACAAAAATGGGCCTATACTCAACATTCGGGCCCTTTCCTCAATGGTCCAGCCCAACAAATGATTAGCCCAAGGGCATGTCCTAAATCTAACTTCTTTCTCCGAGCCTTTGTCAGAAGTATAAAAAAAATAAATCACAGTGAGCTCTCTAACAATTTATTATAGTTATGAGTATTTTTTTATTATTTAAAAATTTGTATATACCTTCCTTATGTTTAATTAAACTATATAATTCTTAAATATAGGTTTATAATTATTAAGTTTGTCCTTACTGTATTTTTTTAAAAATAAAAATAAAAAATTATAAAAAAAATCAAACAATGTAAATAAAATTTTTAAAAAAATTATAAAGAATTATTTACTTAGTCCATGAAAAGAATTATTAAATTTAAATAATAATTAAAATTATAATTCTTAATCCACAATGATATTTTAGTCAGTTTATTGTAAAAAATAGATAAAAACTTAACGGAGACTAATGGACTAGACTAATTGTATGGATACTGATAATTTTCTAAACAACGATAAGGTACTTATAATTAGAGTAAATTACATTTCGACATCCAAACTATATTTGTTTTTACATTTTGGCATCTAAACTTTTTTTTTTCCTGTCAATTTATCATCTTAACTTTACGAAATTTGCATTTTGCCATATATGATCATCTTTCTATTGATTTTTCTGTCCGAAAAATATATTGTGTACATGTGAAAAATATTACATTAGATAACCTTTAAATATCACATGTGCATTATATGTGACATTTTTTCGATAAAAAACTTGGTTGAAAAACAGCTAAAAATGACAAATACAAAATTTTGTAAAGTTGGGATAGTAAGGTGACTAGAAAAAAAAGTTAAATGCCAAAGTGTAAAAACAGTCGTAATTCGAATGATAAAATATAATTAAATCTTGTAATTATATTAAATTTTAGGATAACTTATTGAGATTTACCCACTATAAAAATTCTAACACAGAGTTGGTCTTCTCATCCTTAAATAATTATGCCCTACTGTCTTTTCAGCTTGCTTTGTTTATTTTAATTTTATTTGGAAAATATTAAATAGTGATTTTATTTTATATTAGAAGATATAATACATGTAACTAAAAATCCACCGTGAAAAAAAGGAGAAGAAACGAAGAAATGACAGACATGTTATTATACTCGATGAACTTGTAAAAAATCAACGTTTATTCCATCATAACATACAACTTATGTTCTTTTTATTTAAAAAAAAGAAAACCTTAAACTTCCATGATTAAATGATATCATCATCGTCCCGGACATTATGGTACTATTCAATTGCAAGCAACTTTAAATATATCAATATTATTTTATTTTTTTTAATACTCTCTCTCCCTATGTATCGTTATATCAATAATATTTTTCGATAAAATCAAACTCTAAATACCCATCATATAATAAATTTATAAAAAGATACAAAAAAATATTCACAATATTTAAGTTAGTATATAAAATTCGCAACTTAGGTATGGAATTAAATAGAAGGTGGTGTGGATACTGAGAATGCGAAAGTAGGAGTAGTTGTTTTTAAATTGAGAAGGGAACAGCTTTTGAGCTGCCTCCTAAGTACTGTTGCTGTCACTTCATTAACATTTATTAAGATTTATTATTATTCAGAGTGGAGAGAGACTGAGACTGAGAGAGAGAGAGAGAGAGCAGTACTGCTACTCTACTCTCAATTATCCCACTTCATAATTAATCGCCCTCTCTTTCACGCTAAATTCTAATTTCGATTCAATTTCTACATATTAAATATAATATATTTATTATGTAATTAATTTACAGTTAAAAAAATAATTAATCACATAATAAATATTTAATTTGAATAAAAAATTAGTCTCTTTTTTTATTTTCAAAATAAAAAATATATATATTCGTTCTCATTTATTCCTTTTATTTTTTTTCATATTATTTTATTTTTTTAGCCTTGTAAATTAGATGGGGAGTAGGTATATTAATACGTGTTTGGTGGGTGGGAAAGTCCGGACCATAATTGTTTAATTTTTAATTGATTTATATTAATTTTATGCTTTAATTTATATTTTTTTCAAGAATGATCATATATTGAAAAAATTTAAGTGTTTTTTTTTTTTTATATATTCGGGTCCGGAAAATTCAATTTCTTTCTTTCTTTTTTGATTTTTGGCTTGTAAGAAGTTAGTAATGATTTTTAGTGAATGATTATTGTTAGTTTCTGACGGATAATTCATATTTTGATGAATGTTATATTTTTGTCATTTTATTCTGAAAAATTTATCTAAGATAGATAGGGTAAGTAGTCACACTAGACGCGTGAAAATTTATTTTTCACCTTTTTATGAGCTTATTGTAATTTATTTAATACTTGGTGTTCATCTCAATTGCTCAGTTTATGAAAAATCACTAGAAAAAAATTAGTACTGATTATAATTTTATTGCTATGAATTTAAATTGTGACAAATAATTATTATTATCGATGACTAGAGAAAATGGATGCAAAAATTTAAATTAACCACTATGAAAATTCTTTTTACCATGGTTATGAATCATAACAAATGATTAAGCTATAATTTTTAGCCATGATAAATGCTTTAGCAATACTAACAAATAATTCATTACGACTATATATTTTGAATCACGGTAATTAACCATAGTTAAATGCTGATTTTTTTTTCTGATGATTAATACAACTATATAATTATCATTTTTTTTTCACAAAAAAAATAATATTTTTTATATAAATTATACGGCCGGATCAACATTTGCAATCATGGAACCTTATTAAAATGAAATCTGGTATGATTAGAATCTAGGTATAAGGTCAAATCTGATTTAATTAATTTGTATAAAATTATTGATGTTAATTATTTGGATAAGGATCACCACAAATTTCGATCATCTTGACAGCTATGATAATTTCACACAAATCATAGTACCATCAAAATATCAAGATTCCCATTCCATCAATTAAAAATAATTATTTTTCCCTTAATTAAATCCAATCAATTCAATTATATTAATCAAAGGTTGTGGTGCGCTGATGATATAAGAAGAAAACATTAATTTTTTGAGTGGAAGAACAAAACATTAATTAATAAGTGAATTTGTTGTCTTAATTTGCTGGCATGTCGCCACCAAAACGTTCTTCTATGTTTTAGGGTTTTCCATTAACAACATATTTGTTGTCCGTGAAATATTAATATTTATATCATTGATGTTTTAGTCTAAAAGTTAAGGTTGATGTCTTATCAATAAGTAATTTGAAGTCATGAATTTTAGTCCCATCAATCATATGGGTATTTATTAGTTTTGGTATAAATCGAATTTTATCGAGCTAAGTTTGAAAGCAAGTTTGATTTATTGAGTTAACAAATCGAATTCAAATGAATTTATATTATCGATTTGAATCGAGTATTGAATAATTTGATTTATTTTTATCCCTAAATATCGATTGTGTATATTTTTTTAGCAACTTAATTACATTATCACGTAATTAGTTGAGTAGTATTTTTTTCAGTAATATTAAATTCTGAAAAATAATAAATTATTACAAAGTCGTATAAGATAGAATAAACAAGTAATTTCAACTAGTAATTTAGGCATTTTTTGAATTATTTAAATATGAACAATCGACATTTTATTGGGGGGCAACAACAGATTATTGGTTGGAGCTTAGAAAATTAAAGAAATAATATTTGGAAAGTCGTGTCTAACCAACCTGCAAAAATAGTACAAGATTAAACTATCCTCAACCAAGACTATAAAAAGCAATGGGGGACCTCAGCCCTACAAAAAGCGCGTTTAAATTATAGCTCAAAACTCGCATTTGTTCGCTTTCATTGGGAAAAGGACACCTGGAATTTGAGAAAAATCAATTCTAATCTGTAATTTTTTTTTCTTTTTTTTTTTTTACCCCAAACCATCCATACTAGTAAATTTCAGGTTTAATTACACTTAAACCCCTTTTAAAAAATATAAAGTTATAAGTTTTCTAAAAAAAGAAAAATTAAAATTTAAAATTACACTTACACCCCTTCTAAAAATTATTAATTTATATTTGAAACCCTTCTATTATGGTTAAAGATGCTGATTTTAGTAAAAAAATTACATAAATTTTTAATTTTTTTCCTCATTTAATATTTTTAAATATATTTTTATACTTATAAAAGTATAAATGCAATATATATGGAATAAGACTACTATCATTTATTTTTTGCTTTATAAGTACAAAATTATTATATAAAAATGCTAAATGAGGGATAAACTTAGGAATTTGTGTAATTTTCTATTTTTGGTAATATCAATATTTTTCGTTCAAATCCTAACAAGGGGAATTATGTGTGAATACTAAATTTTTGAAGGGGATGTAAGTGCAATTTTAATTTCTTTTAAAAAAAAATTAATTTTGTATTTTTAGAACTCAACTAAATCTGACAATAATGGTTGGTTAGCTTGAAACATATTGAAATCTCCTTAAGATTGGGGTTTAAGTATAATTAATTTTAAATTTTATTACAAGAACTACACTCTTATAAAAATGAAGAACAAAGTATTGTTGTGGAGTGAGGGTTGATGTTTTTAAATATAAGAAATTTTGGGGAAGAAATTATTAATATTATTATTATAATGTTTTGGGGTTGAATTGGAAATATGGGGTGATTGAGTGTGGTTGGTGTATGGTGAGAGGTCAAATCAAGAAAGGTGATTGTGGGAAGAGAAGAGAAGTGACGTGAGATTTCCGTGATTCCAATCTGCACTCGACCTATTACCATTTATCACTTCCCCCCATATTATTTTTGTCTAACAAATAAGTCTTTTTGTTAGTCAAAATTCACGTTATTTGATGATATTAAGTAAAGAACCTGATTACCCTTATACATCTTGACAAGTTTTATGTGTGAGGAGATATATTCATCATTGTAAGGGTGATTTAGTCACAAAAAATTTGCTTGCCATGAAACAAGTTATTTATAAGTCAATCAAGGATAAACATCAATTTTCATTCAATTCTTTTTGTTAATATCAACAGATCTAGTGAAATTTGACTAACGAAAAATTTATTTGTTAGATGGAAAAAAAACCTTAGGGATACTAAGTGTAATTTTTCGAATCATAAAAGAACTATGTGTAATTACATCAAATTTTAGGAGAGTGAAGTGAAATTCCCTATTTTTTTTTGTTCAAGTGGAATTTTGTTACTAATAATATGTTGGCATGAAGTAAAATACAATTAACTCCTAAACAAAGAATATATTGTAATCTACAAAATAAACCAAAAAATAGAAAGATCTTAGCTACCATCAATATCATAAATAAGAGAAAGACAAATAAATTGATAATTTTTAAGTACGATTCCCATCAAAACTATTATTTTAATTTTTATTTTTATTTTTTGAGAAATCAAGAAATGCATTTATATTGACAAAATGTGACGTAAAGGAAACCATTTTCGCGTGAGCTGTACACTGAATTGTCAAAGACGAAATGAGATTGCCAGAGGATGAGATTGATTTCGAAAAAACCCCCCAAGATTCTTCCTTCTATTCTTTTTTCTTTTTATTTTGATTATAATATTTTATAGTTTGTCTGAATAAAGACGACAGTGAGTGGACAAAGTTGCCGAGTTAAAGGTCCAACATTTATGAAGCCAGGAGTTTTGGTCAAACTATTCCCAGCTTAGGTATTTGTCTTTGACTTCTAACATCACACGCTGATAAACGTTATATGTTTTCCGAGGATAATAATATATACATTGTTTTTAAATACCACATTTTGTACTACAAATGATTTTTTTTAAAGAAAAATCAATCGAAAAATAATTATATATGTCAATGGAAATTCTACAAAATTGAGATGTTAAGTTCATGTAAAAAAAAAAATTTTCGGATAACGAAATATGATTTACCCTTAATTATACTATGTTTACTTATACCATAGGTGAGTTGTATTATTCAACCCAAATAGTAATATGTACCAAACTTTTTAAACAAAAAATAGGTCTCCGTAATACAAAGTAAACACATTATTTGGATGTATTGGGCTGTTCATACAACATAATAATGTAAACCAAATGAGGCATTGATCTATTCGTAATCCTTAGACTAAAAGAAATTATTGTGATAAATAGAATTATTATTTTTGTTCATTGTAACGAAAAAATTGGATTTAAGTAAACCTGGTGCGAATACCCCAATTGAGAAAAAATAATTTTCACCAAACTTTATCGAAATATTACCCAATTTGATCATAGGTTGAATATTAAAACACAACTATTGTCGACTTATACAGGTCCATCGAATGGCGAGCTCTATAATTTCAATGAGGTTTAAATTCATAATGTTCAAGTGGAGAACTGATGACTTAACTGCCAAACTACCATACTGCTAATATATAGTTTTTTTATCATCTGATAGCTAATATTGATTGACTCACCGTAGAAAAATTTAACCTATAAAAATACTACACTTAGACCATAATATGTCACATTTATTATCATTTCTAGTCGTATAATTTAAAATTATAACAAAAGTTCTCAAATCAACTCGACTCTAATTTTTCAACGGTAACATTGAAATCCTAAATTATATTCTTCAAGTCTTTGGATCGACTAATAGAAAACATGAAAATATTTTTGTCTACGGCTACCGTAATTTCTTTACATTAAATGTACATTGTCTGATTTGTGTAGAGAATTTTAGCCCACTTTTAATTAATTTTTTAGACGTAAGAAAGGATGCAGTTGATGGTAGTCGTGGATTACAAAATTTACTAAAATTTCAACTTAGTAATAACCATAAAGAAAAATGTTTGGTGAAGATGTAAGATTTACAGAAATATTTTATATTTTACCATTTGAATTGTGCTTGTTTTTACATTTTGTTCTTTTTTTTTTGGTCAACTTATTATTTTAATTTTGTGATATTTTATACTTTGTCATATATGATCGCTTTTAGATCGATTTTTCTGTTGGAAAAAAAAATTATGTGCACTACATATAAGATATATATTCATGCATTGTCCTTAAATATCACATATGCAATGCATGTGATGTTTTTTAACTAAATATAAAAACAAAACATAGTTCGGACTATAAGATATAATTTAGTCTTTATTTAAGAAATATTATATAATAAAGTTTATTTTATTATATTTAAACAGTATTTTATACAGAAATGGTATTATTTGAAGTAAATATAAAATAAGATAGATGGTAATTTAAATGAATAGTGTAATTAGATCGTATTTTTCAGAATGATGATGGAGTTATGATAATTAAGCTGGATAAGTTACTGATGAGTTTTGAAGAAAGGAATTTTTCTTAATTTGGATAATGAGTGTCGAGTTCGATCTAATATTATATTATAAAAAAAATGTATTTATAGATAGATATGGGAGAGACAAAAAGGATAGGTTTTTAGTGGAAAAAGGAAGAAATAATTTGTGGGAGAGACAAAAAGGAGAGAGTTTTAGTAGGAAAAGGAACAAAGAGAAGGTTGAAAATGGCCTCTCACCGGCCTCTACCCCTTCCTTCTTCCATTTTCCAATTGAAAATGCTTCTCCATTAGTCCTCTCTCTCTCTTCCCCCACTCTCCAATCCCAACACACACACACATACACACACACATTTTGACATTTCTTTTTCCTCCTCCTGTTTTGAAACCAATCAACCACTCTCCTCCAAGTTGCAGATCCTCTCTCTCTCTCTCTCTCACATTCTGAGTATACCTCTGAGCCAGGAAACGGGGAAAAAAGGACCTGGAAAAAGACATTCTTGAACAACTACTACAGGTGTCGGTGCAATGGCTGTCTCTGAGACTGAAA
>NC_026147.1:21205541-21320527 GCF_000512975.1 Sesamum indicum
TTTCAAGAATACTGTCTGATTGTTGCTCTGTAAATCCGAGGTTCTTCTGGGGTTTTCACTGATAAGGGAGCACAATGCGGTAGTTGTTCTCTTCTCCCTCAGGAAAGGAGAAGAATTCCCAACAAAAAAAAAAAAGGAAAAAGAGAAAAAGCAAAAGAAAAAGAATCCCAATCCCTTTTTAGCTTATTTGCTGGTTGAAGGCAGACAGGATGGAGCCAGGCATAATTTTTACAAATTATATCTAGAAAAAAAATGAAAAAAGAAAAAGAAGAAGAAGGAAGAAAGTTACCCTCTTGATGACAGGCCCTTTTCTTGGTTTTTTTTTTTTTTTTGCTATTTGTTTCTAAATGGAAAAAGTGGATCTTTTCTCATAGCTTGTTTATTTAGAACTTTTGACATTTTCCCGGAGGTGAAAAAGCAAATGACAGTTCATCAAATCATGGCAATGCAGAGTGGAAGAAGTGAAAAAATGGAGTTCTTGAAATTGGGGGTATATATATATATTTTGTTTGTGTATGTGGCAGTCAGGAAACCGAAATTTGATGTACTTAATTGCCAGTTATGACTAATTGTTCTTGATAATTATGATGATGCATTATGTTCTTTTGCAATTTTCCATACATAACATCAATGCACAGTTCTTTTTGGCAAGCTTACATCTGATAATGGTATATATTTAATCACTATTTCATTGAACTTTTTGACAAAAGAGTTTCTGGTCTTGGTAATGTAAGAGTTTTAGGCTTACCCAATTGAGGCCAAAAGATGGATGCTTTTGACCTCTTTAATGACATTGCTTTATTTGTTGTATATGATGTCGTTTTTATTTGAGATCTTATTTCAAGAAGGCATAAAGAGAATTCTTGTGTGCAATTTAACTTTGACGGTACAATCAATAGGGAACTGCAGGTAGTGAACAACCATGGCAACGAGTTCAGGCAAATATCTATGCATCGTTTTGCCGTACACTTTCCTCAGTTATGATATGATGGATGATCTTGGACAAACAAAAAGATTCGTCATTATAGTTTAACATCTCTGAAATTGATGGGATTGAAACCGTCTAAACCATTCTCACTAGGTCATTTACAATGTTCCTGCAAGTATTAGTTTCTTTCCAACGTGTAAGGATTCTGTTAGGTGATTGATAATTTGTTTTACATGAAGGTCCTATAGAAGTCACAAAGAATTTGCTTACTTCGCATTTTCTTGTTTCCGTCCCAAGATTACTTGCAAGGAAGCTAATTTAGTTTACTGAAGAGATCACCGAGGAAATGAACTGAATCCGAAGTATTCTCACTGAAAGATGCATATTTGATATGGCTAGGCATGAAAATGATGATTATGATGCCCTCTACTACCAGTTTTAGCTTTCTGTAAACCGCTAGAGGATATGCTTATTCCAAAAAAGTGCAGTATGCGTGGTTGATTTCAGCCTCACAAAGAGTAAAGGCAACTCAAGTATCGACATATTGCAACTTATATGTGCTTTTTCATATCGTATTAGCTCTATGGCAGTGCATATAAATTGTGATGAATAAGCTTCCTCTGACTCTATCAGATCATCAACATTTGCTCTCCTCTCTGTGACTCGATCAGATATGCTTATTAGTTGAACTCTTATGTTCTGTTCTTCTGTTATTTAGCATCCTGTTGATTAAATTGGATTCATATCTTTTAGTTCCAAGTCTGCTTGAGTACAAATTTTCTTCGTGGATCACTTAAGCAACTAGCACAACACTACATGAGTAATAAACATTCCTTATTAACATATACTTGAATCTCAGCCCTCTCCACTGTAATAATTTCTGAGCTGTGCTGCCTTATGTTATTCTGAGGACTCAATTGATATGCAACCAATGCGTTGTAATAGAACAAGCAATAAATATTGCAAAAATTGATCCCGTCCCATTCCCTTTTCCATGCTGGCTATTACTGTTTGTAAAGGTGATGCTACATCAAAGTTGAATACAATCCTTGATATTTCATTTCTTTCCACATTTGGTTTTCACATTTCGGGAATTCTTCTATCTCGGTAGTAAGTATGTCGTTTTGGCTGGACGGATTTCGCTTCTTTCTTGTTTGATATAAACGAATTCATTCTTGCATGTGGTAGCTATGATCATAATAATTGACTGCACTCATTTCTTTCACCTATAACTTCTGCTATACACATGATGTTTACTCTCATTTACTTACAAAGTGGAATAAACTTAAACATTTTGCAGGGAACAAAACGTACTATGGCAGAATTACTCGAATAGGACGTTGTGTTTGTCTGTAAACTTTTATTTCCATACCAGGTCTCTGTATTAATGACTTCCCAACTAATTTCAAGAATATTTACCCTCTCTGCACATTTCCACCTTCACTACATTGAACTTTTATCTGTATTTTCCATAATGATGCATTCCTGGAAACTCCTTAGAACCCTGACAGTGATTTGAATTATGCTTTTGCCTATCATGGATCATCGAGTTTATCTATAGATAAAGTCTGTTTAGCATCTATGAATCACTACTCTAGTACGCTATTGTTACTCTGATTTATGCAATTCTCTTGCAATATTTAAGGTTGTAAGGTTGAACACGACATCATGTTCTGTCTCCCGTTGATGTCCCATTTTTATTTGCTAAGGTTTCAGCATTGCAGATGATCTATGCTCTTATGAAATTGGCTATCTGTGTCAGTACTACTACAAGTCTTCAGGAGTTGTGCAATTGGAAGACCACTCGCATGTTAGTCGCATACATCCTGTTTAACAGGAGACAAGTTCTTGAATTCTTTGGTTTAAGATAGGCTAATTTGATAAAGTAATTTCTTTTTTTTTTTTATTAATAACGATAAATAAATTACAATAATTTATCTTGATACATTGAGCAATATTTTAATTCGATCAATACATTAATATGATTAACAACAATAAATAAAATACAATAGCACACATAAAATGAGATAAATATCCATACTTCCAGTGAAATTTAAATTGAGAACTCCGAGATTGATCATGAGATTTCAACTTTAATCTCAATCACTAGACTACAATACTTTTGATGTGATGAAGTCATTAATATATATGTATATATATCCAAGAAGTGTAAGAAATATCACAACAAAAGAAGCCCTTTACTATTAAGAGATTTCAGTATTGAATCGCGACAACCGGACATGTATGTACGTATGTATGTATGTATACCTACAACGTAAAATATATCCAACCAAAAAGACGTTTTCTCAATTAAGACCGGCGTTTAATAAGTGACAGCATGTTGTAAGTTGTACGTATGAAACTAAAACGCAAGATGTTAGATACTGGGGACATGTCATTTATTGCATGCAGTAATATGCCAAAAAAACCGCATACAAAATGAGGTCATTCCTTACACTTCGGATGGAAAAAAAACATTGCTTAAATGCATTTTACCCCACTGTTTCCTACAATATTTAAATAATTTCTGCTGATTTTTTTTTTTTTTAGAAAAAAAGAGAGCAAATTACCCACGTGAAAGAAAATGAGAACTTATTTGGGGAAGAGAGGCATTTTGGTCTTTACACGGGCAAGAAATACTAAATTGACTTCATTTCAGGCATATTCATGACACTGATAGAATGTGGGGGTTTGTTGCTACATTTTTGCTTTTATAGGGGGTAATCTACTTGTTGTTTTTAGGGGTTATTTAAATACAATATAGAGGGTAAAATGCATTTAAGACAAATAACATCAATCCATTTTATCACATATGGGCGTATTTTATCATGCTAAAACAAACAAAAGCCGACTACAAACACTAGAGGATGTAAAAAGTTTTCTTGCTTTTATGCAATCCCTCAATACAAAAACTCCAAAGAGGAGCAAGAGGATTTGATCCCCATTATATGAAACCATACGAGAGTTAAGTATTTCAACAAACAGATTCTAAATTTTTAAATCTATAAAAAACACTCAATAGCCAAAATGGCGGTAGTTCCATATAATCCCGTCCTACCGTGCACAACTCCACTTACACATGTTTTCGATGAATTTTGAATCGAACACCTCAACTATTAAAACATTGGATTCTCAATCAATGAGTACGTTCCCTACAGGATGCTAGTCTCAACTATTTTTTTTTAAGTTCTCTAAATAAATACTTGTTTTCGTGTAAATTGTTTTCTGGGCTGGGCTTCAAAGTAGTGGAAGTAAATGGGCCTATTTCTTTTTCTCAAATTTGAAGTCCATTTAACCCTTTAATCACATAACAAAAAATAAATCAATTTAAATTGGTATTGAATTAGCCAAACGTTTGACATCTCTTTGAGTTTTTAATTTCCCATTTACTTTTATAGTTTCACTTTGTTCAACATCGATTTTTACTATTAGTGCGTGTGGTACACTCAAATCCACGTGTATAATTAAATTAATTTTTATATTTAAAAATGTATTTTAATTAGTTGAAGCAATATAAGAATGTTAAAATTAAATAAAAAAAAAATGAAAGTTATGAAAGGTTAAAGTTTATTAAAGTTGAAAAAAGTAAGCAACTTGACAGTATAAAAATAAGGAGAAATTTAAAAATAATTGGTGAAATAATATTAAAAATAAAAATTAACAAAAAAAGACAAAGAAAATGATACGACAAAAGAGGGCTCTGTTTAATAATAAAATATAAATAGATTAAGATTTGGAACAATAATTGTATAATTGCTTTTAGGTAAAGAATTTTTCTTTTATAGGATAAGGTACCCTTATCTTTTGATATTCTTACCAATTTTGAGATATAATTGGATATGGACTACCACTCAAGTTTGAATTTGCACCTAGTTAAGGTATGCTTCTATCATTTTTCAGACACTTACATCTGTCTGTTTGTGTTTTTATTTTTCATTTTTAATATTTGAAACAAAATGGAAAAATTCCATATTTGCCACTCAGAATTGAAATCTGAAAAAGAAAGCACAAACGAATGGATTCGGCGTTGAACGAGAATTTTGATTAATGAAACACGATTGTTGCACAAAAAGAGTCGTGTTATTCAATAACTTGTAAGTGCAAGATACATTCAGTTGAGAGGGGAGTATACACTAATTAAGCTAAAAAATATAATTTACCTTTGTGATATGAGAAATAAGTCCATATATAATCACTCGAGTTGAGTCGTTAAAATGTACAGATGCTGACATGTCTGCAATTTCGAACAAAGTTAGGATTATTAGGTTTGTGACAGTGAGTCCATATACAATCACCAGAGTTGAGTCTAATTGAAACAACTCGAATAAAATGCACAGATCTGGACATGCCCGCAATTTTCAAATAAGATTAGGGTTATTGGATCTGTGAGTGCTATATTTGTCATAATGAGTCCATATACAGTTACTCGAATCGAGTTGAAATTACGACCTGAATAAAATGTATGGATCGTAACATGTTTGTAATTTCAAATAATACTGGGGTTATTAAATTTTTGCACCGACTCATTAGGAGATTACTCCCATATATATATATGTATAATTAAATTATATATTTTGAGTAAGCATGACATCAGAATCTTACATAACAAGGTGAGGCCTTTTTGATCTAGTTGAGGAAAAAGCAAATAAGAGAGAAAAGAAGGGGTTAACCGACAAAAAAGAGAATGAGTTGACCTGTAAGAAGAGACATAATAGTCAACGTGAGGGCCCTCTTTCTTGTGCAAGCATCCAAATCCTAATCAATTACTGCAATAAACTTTATTATTATTACTATTATTGTTATTATTATTTTATATTATTAGTGCATCACTTTCGATGGCCTAAACCGTACCATTTGCCAAAATTTGTGGGGGATTCTAAAGTTGTAACAAAAAAGAAAACAATTACAAGCATGCACCGTCTAAGGTGGGACGAATTATTATTCAAACTATATATATATATAAATTAAATTAAATTTAAATGTTTAGGCCATATCATATATCATCATTAGTAACCGAACCTATATAGGGTCCTAACTCCTATGTAATAATATAAATTGTCTTGAACTAGAATTTCGTGGTCTAACTTATTACGGGTTGGATTTGTTTGAACCTATATATTCTAATTAGGAAACGTTTGGATAAGTTTTTCCTAAATTGAATTGACATTAATTGATTTTCCTAGGGTGAAAGTATACTATATATAATTGATTTCGTAGAAGTTTACTTTGGACAATTGTTTTTAAGTTTAATCTGTTCAATTGCAGGACTAAAAGGGCACTAAATTAGGTCCGAAGTTCAAACATAATTTGAAAGCCTCAATTTTATGTGTGAAGATCACCTTTTAGTATATGCATCTAATGCACATACATGGTAATTAAGTTTTGCATTAAACCAAGATAATTAATTATAATAATTAAAAAATTATATTTCTTCTAATGCAATTAACGAACAATTATCCACAATTATCAAACTTAATCCTCCAAGTCATGAGTAATTATGGCATATGTAATAAATACTTGCTTACAGTATGGAAATTAATTATAAATATTTTATGATGAAATATTTTCATTCACATATACAGATAGTTAATATAAATTTTATGTACATAATGTGTACGAAATATAACACCATACACACTAAACACTAATTTATAATTAGAAAATCTGAATAGTTACTTATATGTAATCTTATTTAATAATATCAAATATTAATTTCACTATTAAAATAAAAGTAAATTACATCGTTACCCCTTGAGATCAGATCTAAATACACAATTATTATTTCCTATTTATTTTGCAAAATTACATCCCCTTATGGGAGCTGGGTGTTTGTGCGTTTGCATAAATTTTTACTACTGAATATCGAGTATACTTATAATTACAACTACTAACTATCTCAAAATAATATAATCAATTCACAAAATATATAAAAAAAATATTTATGTATTTTAATTTAATCTTAAAGGGTGTACATGTAATTTTTCTTTAAAATTTTAAATTCATATTAGTTACTCACATCACTATCATAATTTGCTACAAATACAATACAAACAAGAATTCTCCTATTTCCCCCATTCTTCTCCAACACTGTTATCCTCTCTTTGACTCCAATACATTAATCAATCACCCCACCACACACACACACACACACACACACACACACTTTAGTTAATTCAAACTCACTTTTTAGACTTATTTTGATTCCACATTTTTCCTTGAGTTTTCACACCTCCACAATTTGGGCAACATACTTTTAGTTTCATAAAATAAAAGCTGTAATATTTTTAATTATTTGATTCATGAAATTTTTAAAATAATTTTAAAATTAAAGATACTTGATATATTCAATCCTCTACTTTGTAAGATTTTCAAAATATTTTAAACATTAAGAAAACTCGATATATTCTAGTCCTAAAATCCCATGGACTAAAAGCGTAATTTTGACACAATTTTCTCAACCCTCCATCCTCTTATATATATCCCTCGTCCACAACCCATTTTCCTATCTCAGCCTCTCAAAACAATCACACACACACACGCACACACTCAGACACAATGGCTAAGGAGTACCAGAAGAACTCCATGTACATAGCACAACCCATGGAATCCCTCGAGACTGGTCATTCAAGCAAGAGTTTCGACGACGACGGTCGTGTCAAGAGAACTGGTACACACACACACACACACACACGTATATATGTATCAAGAACACGCACAGCACAGACACACACACATGTAAATTTTGTAATTGTGCTGATGATATGATGAAAAAGGGACGATGTTGACGGCGAGTGCGCACATAATAACGGCGGTGATAGGGTCTGGAGTGCTGTCGCTGGCGTGGGCGATAGCGCAGCTGGGGTGGGTGGCCGGCCCCGCCGTGCTCATGGCCTTCTCCTTCATCACATACTTCACCTCCACGCTGCTCGCGGACTCCTACCGCTGCCCCGGCCCCGTCCACGGCACCAGAAACTACACTTACATGGGAGTCGTCCGTTCTCACTTAGGTTATTAATTAATTATCCTTTTCATATAAGAAAAAGTAGAAAATAAAGTTGGCATAAATAATTAATAGCATCTGATTTCAACATTTTTACAACCATCGCCAGACCAAGAAGTAAAATATGAAAATTATATATACATATAAACTTTAATTAATATATCCAGTCATGATTACACATGGCACATAATCGTATCTAGTGTACTTTTTATACTTTATTTTAAAAAACAAAATATATACTCAAAATAACTTTAATTTGAGATAAGCCCATTTTAGATATATGCTTCAATTCTCAGTTTATTAAAAATAAATAAATTTTTTCATATGTTAAATAGGTCTAGATATTATTAATTGATTCTTTTGATTTGTGCTGTAGGAGGTTTGAAGGTTCAGTTATGTGGACTGGCTCAGTACGGTAATCTTGTTGGGGTCACAATTGGATACACAATTACTGCCTCTATCAGTATGGTGTGAGTACATATTCACAAATTAAATTAATAACCCGTATTATTATTAATTTTTATAAATCAATAAGGAATTATTTAATTAATTGTTAAACATTTTGATATACGTATATATAATTATTAGAGCTGTAAAGAGGTCGAATTGTTTCCACAAGAACGGGCACGATGTTAAGTGCTCGATATCGAACTACCCTTTCATGGCCATATTTGCGGGAATTCAGATAATACTGAGCCAAATACCAAATTTCCACAAATTATCGTGGCTCTCCATCGTTGCAGCCGTCATGTCTTTTGCTTACTCCTCCATTGGCCTTGGCCTGTCTATAGCCAAGGTTGCAGGTACTTACATAATCACGTTGTAGCTTGTAAATAGTTGATGGTATGTATTTAATTTTTTATTATTTTTTTTGGTTGGAAAAATAAGGTGGTGGACATGTGAGGACAAGCCTAACTGGGACGACGGTGGGGGTGGACGTAACAGGAGCGGATAAGGTGTGGAGAAGCTTTCAAGCCATTGGTGATATAGCCTTCGCTTATGCTTACTCAACTGTGCTCATTGAGATCCAGGCAACTCAACTCAACTTTCTCTTCATTCCTTTACCCTCCATATGATATTCTTCCCATAAAACTGTATTTTAATCTCATAGAATCGAGGTTCAGCATATTTAATTCTTTATTTTATGAAATTTTTAAAATTATTTTAAAATTAAAAAAAAATCGACACATTTCAAAACAGTCCAAAAATAATAATTCTGTCGAGTTTTTCTAATTTTGGGACTATTTTAAAATTTTCGTAAAGCAAAAGATTAAATGTATTGAATCTCCAATTTTATGAAACTAAAAATATAATTTTTTTCATTTCTTTTCTATATGGATTCGACTCTTATTTTTGCATTAGATATATATTAGTATGATGATTAGATATTTAGACCAAAAAAAAAAAAAATTCAACTACAAAAATTGAATTGTTAAGCATTACAAATGTGGAAATTATAATAAGTCGATTACGTGCAAATAAATCAAAGTAAAAGTTTAAATTTTAATCATAATTAATTAATATTTGCCTTCGTTTTAGCTTTAATAAAAAAAAATTATGGTGATTCTAGCTATGATCAAAATATTTATCATGATTTTTAGTTAATACTAATATTTGAGCTTCGCTTGCTGAAATTATGTATAACCTATAGTTGTTGCATAGTCGCGGTTAATTACTATTCACAATATTTTTTTTATTTTTTATTATGATAATTAATTATGGTAAACAAATTATAATTTTTTAATAAAATATGCATTAACGTATATGCGGTCTTACAATTATATGCATATATACATAGACGTAAATATTATGATGTTGTTCTTGTGTAATTATAATTTTTCAATTCGAAATCGAAACGTTAATATATTTGTTCCTGTCTTACGATAATTCTACACCGACGAAGCATAGAGAGAATCTGGTTGGTGAAGTGAAGATTAGATTCTTTTGTGATATATAATTATATTAAGTTAATATTTAATTAGTGAACCCATTTCCAGAGTTCACTCCAAAATCAAATAATTGTTCAAATAACCCATTTTGTAGGGCAATAAATAGTAACGGAAATTGCACCTTTTCTCCATAATTTTCGAAAATAATTTCATAATTTGCGACAAGTTTCATATTATATTGGTCCCATTATTTTTTAACCTACCAAATTCCATCCCAGAACTTCAAAAGTTTCATAATTTTTTGTCCCAAAGCTTTAATTCCGTTAAATTTCTATCCGAAACGTCACTTCTATGGCACCGGCTCCGTTAAATCTTGAGAAGCATCAACATGTTTCTGTAAAAACAAAAATAATAGAATTAAGATTTGGGACTAAACTTGCAAATTTATTGAAGTTATAGGATGTAATGTGTGGTTCTAAATCAACAGACCAAAATCACAAAACTACTAATTTGTGGGACGTAAAATGTAATTTTCATAATTTTCCTCTATTTGTCAACTAGAGTTAGTAGAAGAATTAAAAGTGAGAAACTTTAATATATAATTTTGTGAAATTATTATATATATATATATAGTTATGGAGTATTAATTAATATATAGAGAAATTTTGTCAGTATATATACGTGGAATTATTGGTCCAGGAAATGGATGGGTGCATGCATGTGATGTGCAGTATGGTCACAATTAGTGGAGGAGGATCATTTACTAAAAAAGCCAACTCTTTCATATCTTTGGAATAAAGGCAGTTTTTTTTACTACAAAATATTGTTTTCTATGGACCACAAATTCCCCTTAATTGCCTTTTGAAAGCTCTTCTTCTTATAATACATCAAATCACCCTTTGCTTTTTCTGCATTATTATTCATCAGACTTAGGAACTCACGTTTTTGTGATTGTTACGTTTTCGTACTCTATACTATGAAAAATTCTAATCAAAATTAAATTTAAATTAATTATATAATAAGTGTAATATACTTATCGTACGATTAGTGTATGCAATTTAAAAAATTGCTCAATCATATAACAAGTGTGTTACACTTGTTCCCTGATTTAATTTCTGACGTGTTGGTTGAATTCTACTAGATGAAATTGGTAATATTTCAACGAGCTTTTATAAAAAGAGTAATTCGTGACTGGACATTAATCACAATGAATTTAATTATAAATACAATTTTTTTTACGAGTTTGAAAGAATTGTTGTAAGTAGGCAGCTCTAACTGTAGCTAGGACACGGTAATTTATAGGACACATTGAAGTCGCAGCCAGCGGAGAACAAGGTGATGAAGAAAGCGTCTTTCGTGGGAGTCACGACCACCACCGTATTCTATGTCCTCTGCGGTTGCGTGGGCTACGCTGCGTTTGGGAACAATGCGCCTGGCAATTTCCTCACTGGATTTGGATTTTATGAACCCTTCTGGTTGATTGACTTTGCCAATGTCTGCATTGCTGTCCATCTTATTGGTGCTTACCAGGTAACACCACCTGTATGCGCACACACACATATATATGTTAGGTGTCTTAGTCCTTTATATTATTAGGTGCAAAACAATCCTATATATTTTTAATTTTCGCTAATTTAAGACACATTTGACTGAAAAATTTAAATACGTCCGAAAGTCTCCTATGGTGAGAAGCCCCATTTTTGGATAAGATGCCACATGTAATATACTTATCACTTTTCGATTGAAGGGGAATATACATGACTAAAAATGCCAAAGGGGTATACTTACAAGACTAAAAATATATTTAATCATGTCTAATTGTCATTGTTAAAAATAAATAGTCGTAATAACTAGTTATTGATTATGGTTACAGAATGATTGTTGACTGTGATTTTTGTAAGTATAGCTAAAATATTTGTCATGATTAGCATTTGCTATGGCACGGAATAATTTTGTGGTGGATAATCTAAAATTTTGTACCGATCTTTATTTAACCATAGTTGACAATATATTTACCGTATTTTTAGGCCATAGCCGATAAAATTGTAGCTAATAGTAAATTTGGATTAAGTGATATGACTATGAAAAAATGTGTAATTTCTTTACCTCTTCGTGTACTCTCCTATCTGATCCCCTAACAGTAACAAGCATTACAAACAGGTGTTCGCCCAGCCGCTGTTCGGTTTCGTGGAGAACCACTACAGCCAGAAATACCCAGATAACAAATTCATCACCACCGAACACGCAGTAAACATCCCACTACTATGTGGATCTTACAACATCAACTTCTTCAGACTGGTGTGGAGAACAGCGTACGTGGTAGTAACAGCTCTTATCGCCATGATCTTCCCATTTTTCAACGACTTCTTGGGCCTCATCGGGGCAGCCTCCTTCTACCCTTTAACAGTCTACTTCCCCATTGAAATGCACATCGCGCAGAACAAAATACCAAAGTATTCCTTCAGCTGGATGTGGCTCAAAATACTGAGCTGGGCTTGCCTCGTCGTGTCGGTCGTCGCGGCTGCCGGATCCATTCAGGGCCTTGCGGAGGATGTCAAGACCTACAAGCCTTTCAAGACTCAATAGTTAGCTATAACTTACGTTGTGTTGTTCGGTTTGGTTCGTGCATGCATGCATGGCGGGGGAGGAATAATGTGTTGTAACATGTTTGTAAGAATTCAGGAGGATTTTGATAATTCGGACTGCATGTGTGTTGTTTTTTGCTTAGGTTTTGTCGCTTTGCACTCGTTATATATGAATGGAGAAAGAGTGGTTGGTTATGGAAATCAAGCGAAGAAACAAATGCAACACGCAACTGGTACGTAATAACTGTAAGAACATATAGCTGCCAAATGCGATTTTAGTCCTATAAAAGAAGTGAAGAATTTGTTTTGGTATTATAATTATATATTGTAGGTGTCGCTTTTAATCTTATAAAACTCATAATCATGTATTTTTAGTTTCAAAAAATTATGTACGTTATGATTTTCGAACTAAAAAGACATTTGAGTTTTGTGAAGACGAATAACATTATTTGAGTTTTCTTCGGGGGGGAAAATAAAAACAAATGAAAGTTTTATTTATTTGGTGGGCTGGAGCCAACTTGACTCCATTTCAGTATCATCCCATCAAGACCCGACCAAAGCTCAACTTGATAATATATGATGATCTAAAGCTAATTGGGTGGATTGGACCCATGAGTCCAAGAAGTAAGAACAACTTCCCCACTCTCAACTACTTTTGCAAGTTGGCTAAATAATACAAAAGTTTAGTACCAACTAAGTATATGTAATTAAAAAAACAGGAAGGGGCGTCGCGTGGAATTAATATAAATAAAACGTTAGAAACTGTTGAAATATTTATATTATAGTCCTATTAAATTAAGAGTGAATAGTATGAATACATAGGAGTGGGGCAACCCAACGTCGGCCGCAAGCTGCCAACTTAGAATAGAATAAAGTAAATAAAGTCTAAATTATGGACTTTTTGAATTTCAGATGCCCCTAAAATAAAAATCTTTTCTTTGGGCTGAAGAAACCCTAATTAAATTAATCAGCCCATTAAATTTGAACTCCCTAATTAATAATTAAATAAACTAAATAATGGGCTATTTTCTTAGCCATCAAGTCATTATGAGGATTTTCAAATTTCCTTGAATGCCCTTTTAACTACCAGTGGTTTATAAGGTGGTGACATGTTGGGACTCGGGGGCTAAATCGTCTTTTGGGTGTTCTAACCGACTTCTACAGGGACCTTTATAAATACGCGGGCGGCAAAAATGTGGGATTTTTCTCTTCAGAAGTTCTTGCGGGTTTTTGTCGATATATTGTACAGGGAGCTTCTCAAATTGTACACTAAGTTCGGCCATGAATTCCTTGAATTCGAGCTCGATGATGGCGAAGAAGTGTGCGGATGGGAAGGTCGAGGGGAGGGTCTCGGCTTCTCGATCTTCATCGGCATTGTCTTGTGAGCTGCTGATCCAGAATTATTCCAACTTCAAGCGGAGCTCCGTCCCGGAACAGTTTATGTTCTATGAGGATGGATCGTGGGTTGATTACCCGAAGGAAGTGATGGAGGTGATGAGATTAGGGTTTGCTGAGGGGAAGCCCGTGGTTGAGGCTCAAGTTCGGGGGTTCAACTGCTTTTTTGACTTTTACAGGATGCTCGAGATTGAATTGGATACTGGCAATCAGCGGTCTATTTCTTGGATTGATGTTGAGGGTAAGTGTTTTTTCCCCAAAATTTTTGTTAACAGCTGTGAAATTGATAGTGAGGATGATTCGGTGAGTGGCGATGAGGATTGCCGGAAAATTCAGATTGATATCAAAATTATGCAGAATTCAGGAAGTTCTGAGTGTTTGGTATCGAATAAGACTGTGAAATTGAGTAAGAGAAAGAGAGAGGAGAATGGCGAAAAGGAAAAAATGGATGATAATTTGTCCAGCATTAACGTGAAAAGGCGGCAGATGGTGGGGAGTGAATTGCAGTCAGCAAGGTGGCCAAAGGCGAGAACTTTGGCGACTGAGGAGAAAGGGTATGCAATAGTTAAGAATTTGTTCTTGTCAGGATTGGAGATTGTGGAGCCAGGTTCTAAAGTTACGGCCATTCATCAATGTGTACGGACTGAACCCTTGGATAAGGCGCGTTGTGAGGTCTTCTCTAAGCAGATGGATATCACGAAACAAGCTAGAGGAGAGAGTAACATGGTTTTTGCGTGGTATGGGACGTCAGCCAAGGATGTGGAGAGCATTTTGAAGCATGGATTTCGGGTGCCTAGCAAGGTTCCACATCCTGGAGGCCCAGGCATTGGAATTCATTTGTCTCCTATACGATTGCCCCAGCATAGGTGCGTTTTCTGTGTTTAGACTTGCCTCAAAATACGTTTAACTAAAATGTTTATATGACTTCTCGCTCTGCCTCGGTGTGTCACGTGTAAGTTATTTATTACTAGTTTTGTAATCTAACTTTTCTCTAATATGGAAATTTTATGCTTTTGTTTGTGGATTATTTGTTTGGCGTTTTGGATTTGCTTATTTTTAACTTGTGATTTTTGAAATGTGGCTCAGTGCATTGTTGTCTGAGATAGATGAGAATGGCGAGAAGCATGTGATACTGTGTAGAGTGATATTAGGAAAATGTGAAAAGGTTGAAGCAGGGTCTCAACAGATGTATCCTTCAAGTGTAGAGTATGATACCGGTGTTGATGACCTGAAGAATCCCAAGTGGTATATAGTTTGGCATGCCAATATGAACACTCATATTTTGCCAGAGTGTGTAGTCAGCTACAAACCTGTAAATATATCTGGTGAGTAACTCTCTTCCATATTCATATGCTTGCTTAGTACTTTACATCTTTTGAAACAGAGATTTGACCAATTTCATCCAATTTTTTCCCCTTAGGTTCCGTAAATAGATTTTCATGTATGAATTGGGTTCTCCATCCATTTATTGCAAAGTTATTCTCTAAGCTGAGAAGTTCGCTTCCTATGTCAAGATTACAAGAATTGCAAACTTTATGGAGATCATATAAGGTGAGCAATTGCATTTCTTCCACGTAATATGGAACTGGGGACTAGGTTTTAATTAATGTTACGTTCTTTACGTAATGAAGTATTTACCATTTTCCTTTCAGGAAGGGAAGCTGGGAAAAGAAAATTTCATGAAACAATTACGATCAATTGTTGGGGATGATGTACTGCGCTCAACCATTCAAGAAATTCGTGGCTGAGAATAAGTTCTCGCTTATTGTATGTTTCTAGTTGAGCCACTTGAGAACTTTTCATATCATAGATCTTTTTATCACATTTGACTTCAATAATTTCATAAAATACCAACTAACGGGACTCATTCAAGAAAGCTTCTCAAACTGAAAGCAAGGTTGGTATATGCCATACACATAGGTCTTATGATTCTGCAGTCTTTTTTACGTAGGATGCTTGTTAGTTTGGTGTTTTTCTGTCTTTTTTGTTCGTTTCACCCTTCCTTTAGTTGGTAGAGGTGCGGGAGGAGTTTAACTGATTGGCTGACAAATGTAATGTCCTTGGTGCTGTGAGAACTTTGTTATTGATTAGTATAGGACACAGATCTCTGAAAATTGTAAGTGTTTAATGTGCATGTCTCTGTGTGCGTGCGTGAGCTTTTCTTTTGCATATTGGCCTGTCTTTTCATGTTTCTCCGACGAATGGTCTCTGTATGAGTGGTTCTCATAATTCGCTTTAGATGCGCTATACTTCTACTACTGAGACCAAAAAGCTGTCTGGTTTAAACAGATGATGCAAAGGCCTAGTTTGTTCTTTGTAACTTATATCCTACTCTTCCACCTAAGATCTTTCACAATGAGCTTTAAAAATATTGATTTTTGTTCTGGGTGGATGGTCGTGTATGTTGCTGCCATGTGAATTCCGGCAATGAACTTTGGGATTGCTTTATGGCCCTTCTAATGCTGGAAAAAAACAGAACTGGTTGTTTGCCTCGGTCGAATGTATTCTGTTCTGTATAAAGCACTGTAGGACAGGAAAAGAGAAGCATAATGTGATAAAAATTTAATATTTCTTTACCCGCATATGATACAATAATATATAAAAAGTTAATGCGAAAAACACTAGATCATTTTGTGGTGGAAGCCAATGAATATAGTCCAGGACTAGGACTGGATTGCTGGACTCTATATTTGCTTGTTTTATGGTATGATAGTTTGTCCCAGGGGGTGACAAAAATGAAGCGGTGCCCTAGCTGGGGGTATCTGCTTATTACTTGGTGTGGGTTAAGGCGGACGAGGTGGTCGTCAGTCCATGGGATCTTGATAGGCTGTGCGGTTTGTGAGTGAGGAAGGGTTAAGCAATGGCTAATGGGTTCCTGGGCCTTGAAAGTTGCAGGATGGGCAAACTATAAGGAAGGCAGAAGAAAAGCTATCCTGGTATGGGAATTCTTTATCAGGTTCTGGGGTGACACTGTCCTTAACTGACTTGACTTAGCCAGAGTCAACCAATAAGACCCCCTTGCTCCAAAGGCAAGGGAGAAATTGACCTTCTAGATGGCAAGCAAGGATCAACCAATGAATGAATGGACTAGCTCGATATAGTTTGAGAGATTAGATGAAAATCCTCCAGGTGGCCGAGAACTACCAGGTCTCTTCTAAGTTGAATGTCGCAGATGCGATTCACTGACTCCATCAAATATTAACGTACCTTTGTTATAATATCGGAAGCAAGGGTCTTCGCCGTGGGTTCTCAAGTCAGTTTCAAGTGCCGAATGGTGCTAGGGTGCAAGGATTCGTACCTTCCAAATTTGGTTGTGGACTTCTATGTATACCGAAATTTCTATGTCAACATAACAAGGATGGTAGATTTAATAACTTCAATAATCTTGTATGGATATCATGATTCATGGTGGCGGGAGTAGAAATCTTTAGAACTTTTTGTAACCGGGAACAAGAACTGTCATTTTATTTGGGAGTTGCAAGTAGAATGCAAGGAATGCTCAAATTATACTGCAGTACATAACACGATTTATAGGCTCATGGATAAAACTTTGGATATGCTTCGAGAACTTAATGTCACTTGTTTATTGCACAAGATCTTCATTTCGCTTTGCCTTTTTCTACTTGTGACGGCAGAAGCTTCTATTTATGTAATTTATTTTCCGAGAATCGTAATTCCCCTGTGATTTTTTCCTTTATTTTGGCATAAAGTCTAGTTGAAAAAGTCAGAATTGTTATGTGGCTGGTATCACCTGCAGGCTTCCTCCTTGACGGATCTTGGACCATCACGCTCAGGGAATCATGACCATAAATTTGGTGCTACTCCTATGGCCCATATAGCCCATGGACCATGGACCATGCTTATAATCTCAATCTCCAGGCTGACTATGAACATGCATTGCCATTGTTAGTCTCTCTTCCTACCAATTCTTGATACATAAGAAGATACATGTTTGATGCGGTAATAGACTCAACCATGAGTTTAATGGGAAAATTACCTTCAAGAACTAAAAGTTACTTTTATCTCATAAATGACTATTATGATGCATCCATCAATTTTAAAAAAAACAACATATTCGACCACAGGTCACAAGTCCGATCCATCTGTTTATACGATATAGCTGAGTTTAGTTTCTTAGGAAAAAAAAATTCAAAATTAGTTCTCTAATTGTTATTTTGAAATACGAACCCGTGATTTATTTTTTCAAAAAGACTAAGACCATATAGATCCAAAGTCACAAGTCATAGACAACATGGAAATATCTATTGTCTTGCATCAGCCCACCCACTTGTACCGTGAAAAAGCATCCACCACAAGAGAGGAAAAGAAGGACAAATGTATTATTACTGGATGTGTTGTTCATGTGTTTCATGACATCTATGTCATGATCCCATGATCCCTTGCGCATACATTATTTGTGTCGATATTGTCAAAGGACATTTCATGTCAAAACGTAGAAGAAAATGACAAAATCTTCAAGTGGTGTTGTTGTTTTCAACGCTCCCCACCATGAGCAGGGTTTTGATCCCACCTCCAATGACATCGACTCCTTGACAAATAAGAGATCTCTTGCACCACCGAAAAGTAAACCAAAACCATGATAATGTCATGGCACCAAAAGGAGAGGAGCGCATACGACTTGCAAAAATTGTCCAGACATGTGTGTGTATATAAGGAAACTCCTTTAACAACTTGTTGCATGTTGCATATATGTATATACTAAGCACTCAAGCTTCTTCATTACAATCCTTTCTAAAGAAAACAAAAAGATTCTTCATTACAAATCCTTTTCTAGTATTAGTAATTTAGCATGTGTGTATATTTATTTAATTAATGAAATAGAGAAGACTTATGATGTCTTCTCAACAATTTTTCCTAATACTCAAAATAAAGGAAGCGGATCCCTACTGATCAACCCACCAGGCCTCATCTTGGCGGTCCATATTATCAAGCACATAATATCTTTTTCTCTATAGTAACTTGGTAGATCCAAAAAATTTATCAAATATCTTACTAAATTTTTAGACATCTCAAAATATTTTCGTTCAGACACTTGTCCATATGTTTATTCTACTCTTTACTGGTCAATAGATAGATAATGGAGTAAACAAATTGGCATGAAAAAACATCCTATTAATTCTTTACAAAGACACTTGGCAAGAAATATACCACTAACTTTGTTGCTGCGTGCAAGAACATATATATCCATCACTGCTCAAACAACTGCAAATTAAGAACTTATTACAAAAAGTCATGTTCAATGTGCGGTAAAAGGTGATCCAAACTTGGGTGGGACAACAACCATCTCTAGATAACATTAGCCACACAAAAGAATAATTTTTAAATTAAGTGAAGGGATGCCATAATGGTGCTCTAGTTCCAATATATGATCAATATTTATATTTGTATATTAAATGATAATAGTTTTATTGCATAATAATAGTAATTTCTGCAAGTTTAATATTGACCAGACATATAATTTAGTATCAATCAGATGGATTTGACAATTGAGTTATAATCTTGACATCCTATTATAGCTTTGTGGCAATTGATTGTATATGTGTCGGTAACTAGTCATGTAAGAAGTAGACTTAGTACTTTTCACTTTCAAGATTTTAGAAATCATTATCTGGATTGATGGCTGTTAAAGATTTTACAAGAGCTCACAAAATGTAATTGCCCCCTAAGAGTGTTGAAAATTACGAAATAGGATGAGGGTTTATTTCTTTTCATTCAACCAGATCCACGCCACCGGCAACTTATTATTACAACCATTAGTCTTGAACCAATCAAGGCCGGGCTATTGGACATGTAGATCCGTACATGCTCTGACACATTAATTTTTATAAATACTGGGGTCTTCATAAGAAAGACATGCATTTATGACTATGAGGTTTAGTTTTACGGTGCATAATATAATTGAAGTGAGCTGATTTAAACTTCAGAGAATTTTAATTGAGGATTATCCCCATAAGCAGGTCAATCCACCATTTAAATCAAGATAAAACGTAGAACCGACCTCTAACAGACATCTGACGTGACAAACTAGGTAATTATTTATCTCAGTGCGAATCATCAACAAAATAATTTGTATCTCATTAATGCTAACTAATATTGTATGCATTCAAACTAATATGAGGAATGCAGAAATCAACATGTACAATACATTTATCGATCTGATTCTACCCAAATAGATCAACAAGCTCATCGACTTGGAGTTTGACTACTCACTATTGCAGAAAATCTACATTTTGTGCAGTACTAATATATTTGAAATTTAGAATTATGCTTTGTGGCACTATCAATACCAACTATTTAAAATACATATTCTAAATCATTCCCTCAAATTCAATTCCACGAGTCTAAATGCAATCTTACAATTGTTTCTTGATAGCGACACAGAAAATATTGTCCATACACAAGGTCAAAATGGGGAAATATACAGAATTTTACTTTAGAAATGTTATATGCTCCATAATTGGGGGAGTGCGCATATATACTCATGCATGTAATGTGATGAGTTAGAGTTATGGTCCCATCAAAAATGCTGCTTTCTTTACTCCAATTTATTAGTGGGCAGTCTGTCTATATATATATATATACATGATCCTGTGTTGTGGGTTTTGGTGCATTAGATGCAATTATTCCTCTCCCAATTATATATTCCTCTAGTGGGATTCTGGGCCTCCAATTTTCATTTGACTTTTTGGTAAATGTTATTTGCAAGAGAGAATCATGTTCTCCAAGGATATATTGCCCAATGCCCATCCTCCTCCCACAAAAAGCAATGGATCACAACGAATTTTCCAACTCTTTCGGGATTTTATTTTTGGTTTCAAATTAACACAATAAAACGTGCTTCGTTTTTGCACAATATAATAAATGTCTCTTTAATCATAGTTTATATATATATATATGAAATGTGTTCTTTAAATTAAAATTTTAATTCTTTGAATAATGTAGCAAATCTTATTCTATATAAAAAATAATAATAATAATAACTAAGTTCTGCATAATATTCTCAGCAAATGGGGTACAACAGTATCCAAATAGGAAAATAATTAAAAAAAAATCTGAATAAAATGGCAGATTGACATGGATCATGGGGTCATGCATTGCCCACTTATTACAACACAAATAATTGCAATGATTTGTTTTCTATTTAATTACTCAAAGACAAACATGCATGGATGTGAATCTCCACAAACTTAGTATTTAATATAATACCAACAAATAAATTACTACTTAATTAGCACATCATTCATTAACAAATAATTAAACGAGATCCAAACATATCTCAAATGCAGAGATGCAATTAAGATAAGATCCCACAACAATACCTTATACAATCCAAATTGCTCCAACAAAGCAATTTCATGCAAATCCACATCAGATATACACCATCACTCATTCTCATGCCCATCTCCATATCTTGCCATGCCATGCACTGCATCATCCATTCTTATCACATCATCATTAAACAATTTAATTCTCAATTTTATATAATTTAATTTTTAAATAGGATGATCATTTTGATCGTAGTATATAGCATCAGAATGTTAATAAAATGTAACTGCCAACTTTATTTGAGATTCTAAATATTAAATTCTACTCACATTTACGATGAATCACAGATCGATTCTTTTAACCAGACCAATCTGAATAATTTTATATTTATTTAATTAAAATAACTAATCAAAATTATTTCAAAACATTAATCTTAAAAATTAACTTCACGAAAATGGTGGAAAATTTATTCATAGAAAATTAAAATTTAACGAGGCAGAGAAAAATAAGTATATTCGAAGATATTTTAGTCAACACATTTTGTTGATAAATGAAAATTAACATAGACCTCTCACACTCAATTTAAGAACTAGCAGCAGTGACACACTCAATGTACGTATTAAAATTTACGGTATATAAAATTTATAAATATTAATACATCTTTATATTTTTATTTATTTTTTTAATAATTATATGAAAATATGTTTTAAAAAAATTGGATGATAAAATTGAAGAGAAGAAAGAGAAAATTATATATATGGAGAAAAGTATGAATTATATAAAAATAAAAAAGAATATATGACAAAAACTTCATTGTAATTTTTGTTTTTAGATGGGGTTACTTTAGTCAATTCATTAAACATACTAACATAAATAGTTATTTTTACCTCTCCTGATTAATTAATACGGTATAATCAAAATATATTTGATACGTATGTATAATTTAAATTTTTTGTTATATTTATTTAACTAAATAAAATAATATGTATATATATAATGAATTATTGAAGATAAATAAAATAAATTACTTCAAATGCACGTGGAGAGAAAATTATTAATATTTCATCTATTAAAAAGTAATTATTCTAAAGTCTCTTATCTTAATATAAGAATAACTACATCTACATTTTTATTCTATGATCTATTTATTTGAATAATTTATTTTTTGAAAAATTATACATATACTATATAAAATATCTATATTATTTATATATACCACTTATATTATATAAAATTTACACATGCTCAAAAAATACCAATATCATTGTACAAAACTATTTTTATTTTTTAACTATCAAAAATAACTTTTACAATTCTATAATTATATAAATAAACTATAAATTAAAAGTGAGTATACCTATTTGTAAATAATATAAATATAGATTAAGATTATATTTTGGAGTGCATTTTACATATATATATATATATGTATATATATATACGCCGGCAGAGTTGCAGGGCCCCAGGCGTACATGTGTAAATATATATATATATATGCACTACGATATATACATACATATAGATATATATATTTGTATAGTGTGGCTCTGCTCCACGCGTTGCATTTCAGCAAACCTGGTATTTACTCTCCAGCTCACCTCTCTGTCTCTCTCTCTTTCTGTGTGTGTGTGTGTCTGTCTCTCTCTCTCTCTGTGTCTCTGTACATAGAGAGAGACACACACAGACGCATCTATATATACACGCACATGCACAATATACGTCTCTGTCTCTCTCTATCTCTTTATTCGCTTCTTGGCTAAATCTCTGTTTCCTCGCTCTAATTCTCTCAAAAATCCGGCGCTGCATTTGGAGGAAATTCGTGAAACCCTTTTTGATTTAATCAACCGATAGAAGGAAAAATTTTAGTGAGTATTACAAGAAAAGCTTTTGCTTTGTGGGGAAAGGCGATCGGATGCCGGCTGTGGTGTTTTGAATAGGATTAGGGGCGTATATTATACGTAGATATATATATATATATATATTTAGGTATATATATACACTGAAAATACGTAGGTTAAAAAGAAGGTCGGCTGACGAGTATGGGAGGAGAAATAGTGTATGCTGAAGAGGAAGGAAAGGAAGAGGTGAGGAATGAGGGAGAGGTAGAGGAAGAAAAAATGGTGGCCGCGCATAGGAAGTTTACGGCAGCGGGCGGAGGGTTTCCGCCGGCGATGAAGGCGGTGGTGGTTGGATATGCTCTTACTTCCAAGAAGATTAAGAGCTTTTTGCAGCCCAAGTTTGAACGGCTTGCAAGGTAATTAATTTCATTTATTTTCTTATTCAGTTTCTTTTTAGGGGATAATTATTACAAAACTCGGTGAAAATCAAGAAAACGACGCTGCTTGTCGGGTAATTCTTAGTGTATCTGATTTTGGGGGGTTTAGGTTTAAATGATTTTGAAGTTTTTATTTTTTCTTCTTGGTATTGGATTCTAGACACATAGGGATTTTGAGATTAGAAGTGTTTCTCTTGAGGTCAGCCTCGGTTTTTCTTTTGTTTTCCACTGTTTTTTTTTTTTTTTTTATCATATTCTATTGTAAACACTCATTTAAGGCTACTGTTGAGATGGGAAAGTCGTGTTTTCGTGAAGGGATGTAACTTCATGAGTGAGGGAATTTAATTCCTGTTTATGAATATTCTACATGGAATATCCTTTATGTGGTTTGCCCAACACAAGAAGATGTGATCTACCTGCGAAAAGATTTTTGTGGTCTAAAACAATGTGTGTACAATAACTAAGAAGTTTCTGCCGTTATTATATGTTCCTTGTCACTTTCCAGTGTTTGTTCTAGGACTCAGTACACTTCGTCTGTCTGGTTTGCGTCATTCGAATTGATGTGGGAGTTTGAGTTTATGACTGGTGAATTTGTTTTGACAATTTGATATCTAAGTTGGAACTGTTAGCTGTCACAGTCTCCAGTTGTTAATTCAATTATTTTTGGTCTGCATTTGGACCAAAAGACTTGAAGGCTGGATGGTCATGTTCTTCATGTTTGTATATTTTCTTTGTGGCATCACTTTTAAGGTAGGGTCTAGAGCTGTCAAATTCATAATTTGGTTTTGGCACGCTAAGTTTTATTGGAAAAAAGGAGGACCGCAATAACATATTGATGCTTATTGTTTGATGGCTGCAATTATTGCCAGCATAATGACTCTTTTTCATGTAAAAAGTTTTTACCGATCAGTGTGTAATGTGTGGAGTACTGTCAGTTAATAATATTATGTTGATGCAGGAATAAGGGAATTCGGTTTGTAGCTATTGATCAAAGTAGGCCCCTTTCAGAACAAGGTCCTTTTGACATTGTGTTACATAAGGTGAGTTGCTTGTGCTTTCTCCATCTGTAATCCAACTTCTGCTTGACAATTTTGGACACATATTAATATCTGCATTCTGACTTTGTGCAGTTATCTGGAAAGGAATGGCGGCGAGTACTTGAGGTAGTGTCGTCTTTTATATCTGTATTTATATTGAACCGTGGCAATGGATTGACATGTTGAAAAGACAAATTAGATTACTTAGGCAATTACAGACTGATGAAATGATTGGACATCCATTGTGAGTCAACTGCGGACAGCTGCAGTCTTTTCTTGAACTTCTCCCATCTAACATATTACAGAGGACTTCAATCTCTCCTCCTCATGAATCATGATTTCATAATTGAGGTTGAAGCCTCAAGATTCAAGCAAAAATGGTGTTCTCCTTCCATGGACTGTTAAGCTGATTTCTGGGTTTAGATTCCGCGGAGGATTCCTGATTTTATCTTTATCAGCAGGTTCTCCTTTCCAAGGTCAACACCACCCTTATATTGGCTTTCTGAGGAGAGGGCTAACCTATTTCATGTTTTCTATACTTATTTGTGTTTCTTCATGGTGTCTTTTGATGTTGTTACTTGGATTATAATTGCTCGCTCCTTCCTGTACGGATGTTTGGGCTTGTTAGCGTCTATTGTGCTAAGCTTCTAGTTTGGTTTGATGAATGTTAACTTGTTCCTAAAAGATTGACAACATAAAAGCATCTTTGCTTTACGTGGTGTATGAGTTAAACTTTCTGAAATGTTGCATGCTTGTTGTGTGCCATAAAGTTGCTTGCCATGGACAACCATGAATATAAAGAATCTTGAACTCCTCAACATAAAGGGTACAAGGGATTGTTTGGGAAACAAAGATCCCTCTTGGCTAGAGAATTTGTTAGTGATTAATCAATTCTGTTCTCGAAATGAGATCTATGAAATCTGCCGTGCTAAATATATCTTTTGGAGAATGAAAGAGTGAATAATTATATACAGACAAATTGCCATATAGTTATAGATTTTTGGACAGTTATAATTTTAACTATAGGTTCTCTCATTGTTTGTGTATTAACATTGTAGGCTCAGACAATTGCATGCGATAGTCTTGCTCCAGTGTGGACTAAATAACCATCTCCTTTTGAGAATAATAGAATCTTATGAAATGAATTTTTGCACTTGCCTTGAGTTCTTACTAACAAGAGATAACTGTACTGCAGAAAAATGCTTCTTTGATCTTCTAGATGCACTTCTAGAAAATGGTGTCATTCTCATTTGGCCGGGAGGTTGTGGGTTTGATCTCATAACTTCAATCTTAAGTAATCATCAATTGTAGGTTCAAGCAAACATATTGACCAATATATCCTAATTCTTAGACCATATCACACTTGATACAGTAGTAAGATCAAATGTCTGATACTATGAACCTAAGGAGTTGGTAACTCACTTTTAAAAAAGCTTTACCTTGAGATCCCCTTCATGATCTTCCTGATGCTTTCACAATCGAAGATGGAATCATTGCTTTTGGACACTGCATAGTTCTTGACTTTGCTGTTTATAAACTTGTTGGTACATATATACTCCAGGTTGTCATCTTTTATAAAGAAGTGTTTTGCACAAATTCTTTGCATTAATCCAGAAAAACCTGATTTTTTGTCTGATAAAAGGCGCTTTTGTCTTGTTTAACTAATATAAGGTTGACATATATTGGGTTCTCATTTAATAACTTCCAATCTTGTTTCCTATGTTTCATCTTTTTGGTTTCTATTTCTCTCGTGTGTCCTCTTGCTTGTGCATGTAGAAGATGTACAGACTGGAGTTCATGAATTTGAGCTTGATGCATTTCATGTCTGCAGAGTTTCTAAGGTCCTCTTCTCATCATTGCTTTTAACTTCTTTTTGAAGGATTACCGGAATGCACACCCTGAGGTCACAGTTCTTGATCCTCCTGATGCCATACAACAGGTGCACAATCGTCAGTCCATGCTTCAGGATGTTGCTGACCTGAATCTGTCAGACCCCTATGGTAATTCAATTGTTATGCACAAAGATATATTTGCACTTGGACAAGGGGAAGGGGCAGACTTGCTAGAAATCTGCTTGCTTTTATCTGTTGCCATTGGTCCTTTTCCAGAAATATAATGAATGTGGCCAAGAAAATTGTACCTGGACTTACTACAAACTGATTCATGTACATCTTGTGGGCAGGAAAAGTCGGTGTGCCTAAACAGTTGGTCATCAAGAAAGATTCATCGGCTATTCCTGGTGCAGTGAACAAGGCTGGGCTGAGACTACCAATTGGTACGGCTCAATATTATTCTTACAGATATCAGGATAATCAGAAAATTTTAGAGAAATAAACTTCACTTGTACAAGCACCAAACTCATCATAGTACACGAGAAATTCCCAACTGTTTTGTGATGTTGAATGTTTTTATGTAAGGAATATTTAGTAGCGCTTTTGTTCTCATTTAGGTATTAATGTTGTTTTAAATTACACATTTCAGTGGCAAAGCCTTTGGTTGCAAAGTCACATGAGTTATCTCTTGCATATGATGAGTTCTCCCTCCAAAAGCTGGAACCACCACTTGTTTTGCAGGAATTCATTAATCACGGTATGACGACATAATTCATATTGTTTTCATTACCTTAAAAAGTGGTTTGCACGGATTAATACACCAAATGAAGCTTTTTGTGTTTGACCCTTTCATTCTTCTTGTTACAGGAGGCGTACTCTTCAAAGTTTATATTGTTGGCGAAGCGATAAAGGTAGTAAGGCGATTTTCCTTACCTGATGTCAGCAAGCGTGAACTATCAAAGAATGCTGGCGTTTATCGCTTTCCGAGGGTATCTTGTGCAGCTGCATCTGCTGATGAAGCAGACTTGGATCCTTGTGTTGCTGGTGAGCTTATTCTGTTTGCTTGCATTATGTTCCATGAAATTCACTAGTTGGCTTGTGGTACAGTCGAATGTGTTCTTTACTGATCCATGAAATACAGGATAGTTACATAGACAATCCCTGCTGTTCAGACATAAACCATTCAGTTCTAGAAATTGAGTGCATTCCTACATTCTGGTTATGTTATAGGTTCTTTCCTAGCCATCTTTCTTGGAGGATTTATTAATGTAAAACTACTACAGGGGGTACGATGTAAATTTTGAAATGGACATTTTTGAATGTGAGGTGTCAGTGTAATCATTCCATTAATTTATGTTCCGTCTTAGTTACCGATTTCTTGCTTTGTTACCTTAATCTTGTTTTGAGCAAGGACATGTGATGGAATGGTTCTCATGTTTTGGTTCCTCTCCTCCCTGCAGAGCTACCTCCAAGACCATTACTGGAGAGACTGGCTAGAGAACTACGCAGGAGGCTGGTACGCATTTTATTTAATCTTGATGTTTGTCCGTAGCTGAGATCTCTCGTGACTATAAATATAATACTTGATGCTCTTCTTATAGGGCCTCCGGCTGTTCAACTTGGACATAATCCGAGAGCACGGAACTCAAGACCACTATTATGTGATAGATATAAACTATTTTCCAGGTACACCCATAACCCACTTATCTGCTTACGAACAGATGATCGCATTGGATATGAATCTAAAATAACATCTTTCTCACAGTGATATTGCTTCTTTTTCAATTAACTTTCAGGCTATGGAAAAATGCCAGAATATGAACATATATTCACAGATTTCCTTCTAAGCCTGGCACAGAGCAAATAGAAAGAGCTGATAACACCTCTGCTGTACAAGACGTTAAGGCTCGAAAACAGCAGGAAAAATCAGAAGCATGACTCCTGCAATGCTCACCAATCATGATTTTGCATCGGAGGCTAAAGAAAGCAAGAAATTAGTTTCTCTACTCTTGGTCCTCGGCAATAAGTTAAGTTGCTGCGAAGGCAATAGATCATCTTGGAGAAAGTCCAGGCGATGATTCTACGAAGGTCTTTTATCGTTAACGTTTCCTCTCTACTATTGCTAATACTCATTTTCATATGCGCCTGCACGTTTTCTTGTTTTACTGAGGGGTAGTAGTTGGTCGATCCGGGACGACCGACTCCATTATAGTATTGACGAGTAGTAGTAGTTGTCGGCCAAAGTGTATTTCACATGTATAAGGCCTTCTGATTCTCCCTGTAAATCCTTCTTAGTTTAAACTTGTAAAAGTTTGCTCCCAGTTGGCTTATTTACATCTTTTGGAAGAAAGTGAGTGTTGATGGCATTTTTATCTTTGGTGTAGAGTCTGAGCCTCAGGTCAAATCCATCTGGACATACAAAGGTAGAATGAATGATGTGTAATGAGTACATACTAAGCTACACCATAGGAAAGAACCTTTATAAAAATAAAGGAACAGTTAATTTCACTTGGATCAGCTTTATAAATATGGAATTATAGTTTTTCTCCAAAAAAATTTGCATTTGCAACCCCTAAGAATTCTCTATTTACAATTTTTTCCCTTGCGTCATAACCTCCATAAAATTTCAATTCTCTCTTTTCAACATTTTGTATAATTGATTGGTAGAGATACACTAATAATATTTTTTTATGTTTATAAGAGCAAATGTAATATATATATATAAGTAAATAATTATTAAGTTAAAATGGTGCACCTATAATGAAATATTGTCATTGACGAACACAAAAGTAGTCGTATTGTTAGTGCAAAAATTATATAAAAAAAATTATTTTTACTCACAAATAGCGGTTATTGTCGCGATATTAATTTTAAAATTATAAAAAATATCCTTATATATTTCAATCATTATTATTCAAATTCTTTTTTTAATCTATCTATCTATATTATTTATCTATACTAATATAAAAATTTCACTCGTAAACGGCATTTTGTAAATCGGTGAAGTCAAAATTGATAATATCACTTAATTAGTATATTTTATTCATTTATTTATTTATTTCTTTTTAAACATAATATATTGATTTATATAATTTATTTTTATTTATAATATATATTTTAAAGCATAAATAATAATTAAAATACATGCACGTAGAGACGATGTGTCTTAGTTTTAAAAAACAAATGGGGAAAGGTGTATTTTTGCATTCTCATATGAATCTAGGTGTAATTAATCCAAGAAATAGATGAATAATTTGAGAGCTATTAATAATTAATTTTACAATTACACATATTATGTAATTCAGTTGAGATAATTTGTGCTCAGATTTGCCAAAAATGAGAATAATTTTTACCCCGTAAAATATAGTAAAGATTTTTTATTACAGTTGGTGGCATACCATCGAATGATTGGTGTGCATCTCAATGCTTGATTCTGGTTTAACACATACTTGCCAATTAAATACACTACCTGTTCAACAAAGCATCAAATATTTTCTGGAAGCAGCGACATGCATCATCAGTTAATCGTTGTATTTTTGTTTCTCAATCGAGTAAAAAAATAATGTTACAACAAACTCATATATGATGGATTCAGTAAATCAGTTGGTAGATAATTCCTTATCATAATGAGTAGTTTCATATAACAATTAAGGACTAATTTTCCTAAAATGTTACTGCATTCTCAACATAACAGAAACAACAATTGAGTCGAGATACAAACTTAAATTTCCAAATCAAAAAGGAAAAAGGGCAGACCCGATTCAAATAAGTAAACGAACATGGCAAGATATATAACAAAATCAGGGATAGGAAACTAAAATTACTCAGACTGGACAGCCTCCGGGGGAGCGGGAGCGGGAGCGGGAGCGGGAGCTTCAGAGGAGGTGTCGTCGGACACAAGCGTCCAGTCCGGGGGAAGAGGGGGAAGCGGAGGGTACACGGTGGGACGACGTCGTATGTCGGAAGGACGAGTCTTACGAGGGCGCGTCTTCATGTGATGTTTGGTGGCCTTTTTCTGTGGCCTGGACGAGCACTCTATGACGAGCCCACAACCACCATGGCCGCCGCCCAGCGTCAGCGGAACTGCCTTGGTTGCGGCGGAGGAGGGAGGGGGGAGCACGAGTCTTGCACCAAAAATGGCTGAGACCGACATTGTCTTTTCGCGTGGTGGTGGTTGAGGATAATAAAGCAGATAAGAGTGCGTTTTTATGGAGATGGAGTGAAAGGGGGTCAGGTTGGGGATTGGGATGAGAATTTCAGACTCTATGCTCAAAAACTACACTACTTTACTGTGTTCACTTAAATTACTGCTCACCCACTTTACTTTTTACTTTTACTTTTAGTGCTTAAATTATGCCATACTTTATGTGTATGTAAAAATATTTAAAAATTATAAATAACTAATATTTTTATTAATAAATTAGTTATCAATTATAGATTAGTAGCTTCAAGAATATAAAAGTGTCAAAAATTAAGAGTTTGAGGGATTTTAATAAATTTATTAGAAATATTAAAATTACTATTATGATCAAATTTTATTAAAAAATTAAAAGGTAAATTTAATATTACAAAATTGGTAGCATAACAGAATTTTCTTTTATAATAATATAGATGTTAAAAAACTGTTCAATACACTTTGTACGATATATAATTTGCTTTATGGGACCCCAAGTGTTATACTCAAATTCAATACAAATCACTATTTTTTTTAAATAACTCAATTCAAAAATATTCACTCAACCCAAATAATCAAAGTGAACATAATATAATTTGCACAAAACCTTTTTTTATCCTTTAATTACATAGATTAAAAACTTACAGACTGTCAATTTACTTGTTATTATTATTATTATGGGAATTGTTAGTACATGCAATACATTTATTACGTGTGTAAAATAACTTAAATATTATTGGAATTGGTAAAACAAAATGTAAGAACAAGAGAGAGAGAGAAAAGATCAATGGGAAGGGGGAAAAATAGTAAAATATTTTCAATTTTTAGAAAAAGAATTATTTAAGAGCATTACTAAATGGTAAACAAAAAATAATAAGAGTTAAACAACGTAGTAGTAATTTTCTTGAGGAGAGTCGAAACATCCTTCAACTAATTTTCCTGCCATTTCATTACAATCAACCTAAGTGGTGAGCATTTGGTATAGAGAAACAACAGCAAACTATTACACCACACATTCATTCTATCCTACTGCTATGGGTGAGGTGTGTGATCAGCAGTCTTCCCTCAACTTACTGCACCAAGGAAGGGAAGCAAAAAGAGTTTCTTATACCCCAAAACACTTTGTGCACTGCTAAACAGGACCTCCTTGTATAGATTCAGCTCTTCTTACAGCTCCTTGTAAGACGTCTCCGTGGCCGCTTATGAGACAACTGAATGTCATTCTGTTTGGATTCATTTCGAGTACCATCATCACTACTGCCTGCATATGAATACGTATTAATATACCAAATCCAACAAAGTTCCTTGCATTTTCTGCGTTGAGGACATGGCAAAAGCTTCAGCATTAAATACAGAATCTCAAACATTCTTGCTCGTTTTTTGTTTTACGTGACCTAGCTTATATTGTATCTTGCCCCTCTACTTTCAATCATTCGACAAAATTTAAGTTTGTTCAGATGTACCTCTTTAATGGAACTATGCGTCCACCATGCATATTCAAACTAAATTAAATAACTTTATCCATCAAGCAATCGACAACATTTGAGAATATTAGTTCTTCTGTTGTTAAGAAAAAGAAAAAAACATCTAGCCGAATGTCCAGAAGGAGAATATCATGAAGATGAAGCTATATTGTACTTCATTTATCAATTCAGCATAATGTTTTGACTGATTAACCACTAGAGCAAACAAGTGTTAAAGTTCCAGGTTTCAGCAACCTAATTGTTGGTACATTTACAAGATTCTTCCTGCTACAGTTTTCAAAGAACAATCCTCAGCTTATTGTTTATTAACCGTATCAATCATTTATGCTGCTAACAATAATTAATTATTATTCCTTCATTTCCTCATGTAAACAGTAGAGCATTATTTGGACCTAGGATTTCATTATAGAAAACACTTGGGAAAATTTTTCTAGCTTCATGCAATACGTATTTGTTTTACTTCTAATGCTTTTATATTTCCTTCCTTTCCTTCAGTAAATCAAAATACAAAAAATGGCATATATCAAGTCAAACAGTTGTGTAGCTAGTCAAAAGGAGATTTTCAATAAGCAGAATTACCACTATGCATCCACACAACAGTCCATCACACGATGACCAACACCCAAAAGTATAATATGAGCAGCAGTTAAGCGATGATGAGTCTCAAGAAAACTCTTCCACACCATGACACACAAAAACTATATCACCATTTAAGGGAGTTTTGATAGATGCCCAATGGGGTATCTAAATGAAGATACACACACACACACACACACACACATATATATATACACAGATTAACACACCTTTAGATCTACACAAACACAGACAACACTTATTTTGGAGATTCAAATATAAAAGCAAGACACACCTTCCAATTCACTGCTTGCTTGTTCAGGAAGTCTATTCCTGGATTCATTTGGATCTTTAGTGTTGTAACCATGACGCTTGGTCGATATTGTGATCAATCCTTTTTCAACCTCCTCTTCTGGCATCTCGCACCTTCCATTAAAAGGCTTCATATAACAGAACCTAAAACAACCACAAAATCTAATAAAACCAGATACTGAATGCAAATTTGCTACTCCAATACATTGGAATATACAGCAGTTGCATCCATGTCAGCTTGTTAATTATTGCCGAGGAATATAGATGCACATCTCAATATTGGCAAGTCAAAGTTGGGGCAATGCAAAGCAATTACAATCTTCTTTGAAGAATAAATTAATCAAATTACTGGAATGAAAAATCCATCGCATCGCTGGTCTACTGCAGGCCATGATTATCAAGAGAGGTTTTGCAGATAAGTGATCCAACATGTTCAGTGTCGGACTACATGCAAGAACTTCTACTGCACAAGGGACTTCAGATGAAGCTGCTTCTTTCCATAATAGGAATAGTCTCACAGACTCGGTGCTAAGATACTAAACGGATAAAAACTCAAGCACCCACTTGCAACAACAAGTATTAAATGACCTAGGTACTACAAGAGGAACATAATGATAGTTCAGACATTCAGTAAGTGTATAACGAATATTCAAGCAATACAAGATATTTAAAAAAGATACATAACCATTCTAGAGGTAATGTCTTGCTGCCGAAGTCAGAGCCCAACATCCTCCACTTTCTGCATTTGTCACACTGCACCCACTCATGATCAGGTTTGTATTTTACATTACCCTTTCTCTGCAGAAGAAACACAATCAATGTCAACCGAGAGATATAATACCCCATAATCTTGAAACCAAAAATAACCACACAAGATAAATTTAAACAACAAATGTGAAAGATAGATTAGAAGGAAAAGAGTCTTATTAAATATACATCACAAAAGTGGTGGCATATGAAATGTATATACAGAAAGAAATAGCGTGCACTTTTAAATTGCCAAGACTCAGTAGTAGTGGCATATTGTCAGAAGTCAAATCATATATCAGCAAAAGAAGCAGTTCCAGAGAGAGGCTGTGACAGCCTTCACACAAGTCATTCCGGTTTTACCTTAATTCCGAATGCTCAAAACCTAGACTATAAATTATCTTCCCGAGCCATCTTAATTGAAGTGGCTCTGATTTCATTCTCAGTTTCTGCAACTAATATTAGCACAGAAAGTAACTTTATGAGGCACAGTCAATGAATGAAGGAACTCCAAGACACGTGCCCATATACTTTTCTGAGTATGCTGTTTGCATATGCATCGTACTTTCCGTTTTTTGATTTTTAAACATCATCACTCTACCAATAAAGTTACACTAGTGAAGCACCAAAGTAACGTCTACAGACAATTGCAGTCAAAGGAGAAACTGGAACCTTTTTCAAAAGTGGCTATAAATTGCAAAGTGTGTATACCATGCATCAATCTATTGTAACTAGACAACTCACTTTTGTGGACTGGCTGATATACATGTATACTATGCATCAATCTATGGTAACTAGACAACTCACTTTTGTGGACTGGCTGATATACATGCAGATATAGAAAATTAGGTGACATGTTTTATCATCCAACATTTTACTGACACGATTTAAAACTTTCTACCCATTTTTTCTGAAAGATATATTCTGTCTCCTAGCATTTAGCTAAATGGCTTAAACTACTTTACAAAGAATCGAAGCATGGGTTTCCTTTATTTTAAGGTTCACTAGAGTGTCCGAGAATCTTAGTTAATCAATCTTGTCACTAACCAAACTTGCTCAGAGAAAGTCCAAGTACTTTATTCATGAACAGCCTAGAAAAAAAGATGGGCCAGTAAGCATGGATAAACAAAGTATCATTCATCGGTAACACAGTTTTTAAGTAAAATAATAAAGTAGAGTAATTCTTTGGCGGCCCCTTTTTGTAGAACAAGACAACCCAGCTCCGCCCAGTCACCAACAGCTTTTTTTCTGTATTAGTATTCTTTGGTAATATTCAACAATAGCATGATGTAGGTAAGCTGTAATACAGATCATTAGAAGAATAACATGGAATACCAATTGAATCTTATCAACATATTCGTCCAAATATTCATCTGCTTTTTCACCCAGCCACCTCTCCAGTTCAGCATAAGCTTCGCAGTCCTGGAACCCTTGCTTGTTGTTATGCACCCACACATGACCATTGCTATCATCCTGTCATAAGAATAGAAGAGAACAAGAGTGCAGGTCAAGTTAGACCATGTTTGTTTATACAAGATGATGTTATTTTTCACTTCAAAACTGCTACCACCAGTAACATGATTGCATGAAAGTCCCTTGCCCAGAACATTTAGGAATATACTAACATGGTTTGCATATCTGGCCTTATATATTTTCTATTGAGGCTAAACCCTCTTCATCCAATAAAGAGTAAAGGATCTTCCCCTGGTAGACCAAATCAAAGTGGCTCACTTGAGCACTACCCATTATTATGGCCTATTTTCTAGTATCACATAGCCATAATGCTTAAATTTTGTAAGCTCCGTGCCTCTCATACAAAAAGCTGGCATTAAGTTTAAATGAGTTAGTGCAGTGGTTTAAATTTTGCATATTTGATATATTGAAATTTTGTCACCGACTACAGCCATAATGATAAAAGGAAAATGCTGGAGGGAAGTCCTTTTGGCTTCAAAAGTCCACAAGCGGACCACTTGAAAAGTCATCCATCCGTATAAACAAAAACAATAACAGGTATTGCCAAACAATAACATTCGGGTGTTTGATTTAATTACTCTCAGTTCAAGCGAAGAAAGTCAAAGGTATTAAAGTCAGTTAACTTAAACCTGCAGAAATCGACTCCTTAATTACATAAAGTACGTTTAGTTTCAATTGTATTTTTCACGCCCAAATTTGCAAGGGTTTACCAGAACAAAGAGTTTGCTAATTCTAGATTACAAGATTGAGCCTCATTTATTAAGATGTCTGTGACAAGTTTTCCATGCAAAGAACAGTGTTACTCCTATTTGCAGGCTTGGACTTCTCATACCCAACGAATTAAACATGTACTAATTGCAGCACCCCTACACTCTCGGGTCACCTCCAGGATCAAAATAAACAATAAGTTAAAAAGTTACTTGCTCATTTCATAAAGTTTACCATTAAATCAGTAACATCAATTACACCGATGATGCCACGACCACAATCTCCATTATGAATCATGCTTCCAACTCTCTTGTATGCCTACAGTGAAGCAACAAAAAGAAAGAAAACAGGGAGAATCTTTCGAAAGTACAACCAAGAATGCATATCATATATTAGCAACAAATCGGAAGGAAAAAAGGAGAGTTCAAGGGGAAACATTATAACTCCTGTACTACATTCAAAACTTCACATCAAGATACACATTTAAATAACTCTATTTAACATGCCTTTGCACAAAATAAACAAAAAGCGAAGGAAACAGCATTAATTTCTTTTCCTCAAGTAATTGTGTGGGAAACCAAATATAAATGAATACTCACCTCAATCAGACGGCCATGCCAATATAGAAACATTCCACAATTTGCTTGCTCCCACTCCAATTGAGAAAGGCCAAGAGTAAGTTGAACTGGTTTTCCCAAGACAGGACCATCTTTTACAATGGTGTTATTCAAAGATTTTGCCAGGGGTCGGCTTTTCACCTATTATGAAATTTTGTTTCAACAGCAATTTCCAAATATTATGAAGCTACGTGGAATATAAAGGTAAACTGAGCATTATCCTTTTAAAGAAGAGTGCCAAAAGCCCAAGACAGGGATGAATGTATGTCTATAACTGAATATATACTTTGAACCATTAAGACATGCGAGGAACTGGAGCCAAGAAAAGAGCATGTAACATCATAAAGGACCCAATCAACAAAAAAAAGAGGAACAAAAGAAAAGGAAAATAAATGAAAGTAATTAATTTAACTTCAAGAAGTAGAGTGTAAAAGCCTAAACAATGAATCAAGCATAAGGGGTCAAACAAATTGTAGAGCCAATTCAGGGACAACAGAGAGAACACTACGGCCAGATTGCCCAAATATTAAAGAAGTCCTAAGAATTCTTGGGGTGTTAACCTGCATCCTCCACTCACCAACAGTTAATGGCACAGTGTACAAATTCAACTAATAAATACCACATGAAGGCTTATGCCTACAAGCAAACCACTATACAGATTACATAAAGGGGTTTCTTATTGATATGCCTTCATAAGTCGCTTGAGTTCAAACTTTTCTATATATTACCAGTGCTCCTTGTACATAGATCTTCATCCGTGGATCTAAGAACATAACCTCCAAGTACGATTTAAGAGAGTAGTCCAAGGGCACCTGAAATTCAAAGAAACAGAAACTTAATTTGTGGGTGACTACTCATACGAAATGCCAACAGAAAAAGGAGGGCGGGTACCATTTGAGATATTTGACCCAGGCGAGATCTTATCCTTCTGGAACGTATGAAAATACCCCCCTGATGGAAGGAACTCCCACCAGTCATCCCAGCTTCCCACTGCAGGCTATATGTTGATCCCCATTTATCCAAATTCCATATATAAATTTGTGTTCCAGTGCCTTCTGCACTAAATATGCCCGCTTTTTCACCTATGAGGTATTTGTCAAAAGGAGAAAATTTCTTAATGGTTTTCAAGTTGTATTTGGCAAAATCCTCATTGTGGACACTTGCATCCACTTCCATATACTGCCCAGTTCTGCGGTAGCTTACAATGGGGATCTCCAAATTCTACAGCATAGAATATCATAAAAAAAATCTTAGTTGAGAACATGCCTTCCAAGAATAAGCACTACAAAAAACACTACCATCCATGACTGGAATTGGTGACGTACATCTCTTCCTTCATTAAGTGACTGTGATAGGAAAGCAATGGATCTAGAGTTAGCAGTCTGGGTTAGAACCAAAGCATCCTTCCCTAGTCGCATTGCCCCAGTCTGAAAAAACAACATCCGATGTCAAACAACCTCTCTCTGGTCATAAACCTACATCAGATATCCCTGAAGACTTGCGCCGCCACACACAAACATGCATATATATATGCATGCATAATCAAGTATATAGAAAAACACACAAGCACACACATACATATACGTATGTTGGGGTGTGTGTGTATATATATATATTTAATTATGTAAGTATATATGGATATATTTATGTATGTATATATGGATATAGTTGTGTATTTATGTATGTATGTGTGTCCACATATGGAAACATGTTTTTTATACACATCATATACTAATTTCATGGAAACTATGAGAGAAGTTAACTGATGTAACTCAAAACTTTTGTCGCTCATGCTTGCTTATGAAATAAACTGATGTTCCTGTTGAAGCGGCAGAATGACTAATATCTTAGCATGTAACAAATTCTTGGCTATATGCAGCTACTTCAGAATATCACTACAAGCCAGTTTAAGAGGTTCTTAGTTTCTCTCTCATTACATAGAAACGTGTGTTTATATTTGAGAAGGAAAGAAAATGAAGACTCGATCAATACCCAACTATTGATGGATTGATCCCATACAACCAGAGAATGGGACATGTATCATGATTTTCAGCAATAACTTCATCAACATCATGAAGTTAACATTCTCAATTACTAGCAGACTTGAAATAGAAGGCACATTTTCCGAAACCACCATTAGGTTATACATTAAAATCTATACAACATATGTCCATCTTCAGCTCCAGAAAGATATTCCACATTCATGTATGGGTGAATAAAGGAAAATCACAATTTCTGAAATAACTTAGGTACTAGTGATATAAAAACTCTAATACCAAAGTAATAAGATTCCAGGTGGAAAATATGGAACAGATTACAAAACATGATGCAAAGTTACATAGCGCAGAGAAAAACACTGGCAACTGGCAAGGCAGTAAAATTTTCATTTCAGAAGAATACATGACACGTCCAGAATGAGGCAACTAGGATTACTATATAATAGTCAAATAAAAATGAAGACAATTAGCATTACATCCAAAATTCGCATGTGTATCAACAGAAACACTAAAGAAACAAGCTGATGTGGGGAAGAAATACCTTAAATCCAATTCCATATCTTCCTATATGATCCGGATCATCAGTTTCAGGTTGCCCGTGGCCAAACGATACCATTCTTTGGATATCTGAATGGCTCATTCCATGGCCATCATCTATTACTGACAACATAGGAATGTCCTTGCTAGCAGTTCTGGAATAAATCATACTGATAGCCACTTCCAATCTGTGAAACAGAGCAAATGATGCCATATCTGTTAACAAAAGCAAGTCTTTAAACATGCAATGCTCCCTATCCAAATACTTAAGGAAAGAAAATCACAAACAAGAAAAGGAAAAGAAGAGGAAACGTATAAACAGTAGTGAGCGTATACTGAAAAGCCGAAGCCATTTCTAAACTTGGTGACATAAATAATTTTAACATAAAGAGAATGAGAAAATCGTGTATGCATACTTAGTAGCTTTGGCATCTCTGGAATTGTCAACAAGCTCTGCAATGGCACCAAATATCCAGCTGGAATGTGCTTGACCAAGGGTTTTCAAATAACTGGGGTGTGCCGTCACATAATTTCTCTCGAAAGACCTAATGGGCCCAACAGAATTTCCTAGTCTATTGCTACCTATAGCTTTCAAATCACAAGAGTAATCTCCAATTACTTCTGGATATCGTTGCTGAGCAGAAATTCTATCCTCAATCAGGTCGGAGTTTGACATAGAAGCCTCACCAGCCAGAGATCCAGGTGGAGATGAGATTTCAGCAGCAACAATCCCTGGTCGAGTAGAAATAGAAGAATGTCAAACTAAATAGAATATAAAAGAAATGATAGTTAGTGTCTCTTCGTCAATATGGTTCCACTGCATATGTCAGCTTAAATATCATTTTGAATTTATAGCCATGCTGTTGAGCATTTTCATTTATGTTCTTTCCTCCGTAAGAGGCAGAGTAGAATCCAGGCTAAAAACTAGCTTGTACTCAAGATTACTTCCAGGACAAAATGATCATTGCTGTCATAAATCAATTACAAGAAGACAACAAAGAGGAAATTTATTACAGCTGTTCATGATTGAATAAAACTTCGGAAACAGAAATAAACCAATTCATTTCCTTCTGGCTGTTTTAGAAAAATGAAAAGTAGTAACTCTGATTTTGGAACGTATTAATTGAGTACCATTTCTTATGTAAAGATAGAGAAATGAAACAGTGAATAGCCTAATCATAATTGCCCAATTCAGCATTATATTCCTTTTCCTGGAATAACTTTTTTCCTTATTTTTCAACTTCTAGAACAAAATACTTCTAGAAATTGGGACTTTTTTCTTTCACCAAACAAAGAGCTCTTACTTTTTAGCAACATATTAAAACACTATCTCACCTTACATAGTTTATATATTAACAAGGGAACAAAGACAAAATCGTGCCACTAGAAGGAATGAAAGAGGAGACATGATAAAGCTTACTCAATCCATCAAACTTCTGACTAGGTCTCAACTTCGGCTCTTTCAGTTGGTATAGAACAGTTGCACAGCCAAATTTAGAATCTTCATCGGGAGGAAGTATGTAGAGTTCATACAATTCCAGCTTCGCAATAGCAACCTTGAAAAAGTTAAATGCATTAGAGAAAACACAAAATACTTCTATATTTCTACTTTCCTTAACATGATCCCGTTTCCAAACAATAAAAGGGAAACAGAAGATTAAATGTGGTTTTATATTCTGTCCAAACCCAAAGGGGAATCCACCAATTGCTTGAAACGGTTCCAGATAACAGATAAAAAAAACAAATCAATTGTTAATCCTTTTTGGATTTTATGTCTTTGAATCATCCTATAGACAAGTGCAGCTCCTTTAGTGAATAGCTGAAAATTATGAGTGACTATGTTACCAAGGCTTCATCCACCCCACCCTCGCCCCCAACCCAAAAAAAGAGGAAGAAGAACAAAAAGAAAAAAGGAGAAAAGAAAAGATAATAAGTCACTCGTTTTTAATAATAAGATGGATTTCTCTTTCTTAGGTGCAAAGGCAGAAGGTCAATAAAATGAATTCTGGGTCACTGTGATCTTACCCTTTTATATTTCCGCAGGAATTCCAAGAACAGCCCCCACTCTCTTTCCTGATGAAGATCTTCACATGCAGGGCTTAGAGAAAAACCAGGCAACAAAGATAGAAAATCAATCTTCTCTTTACGGGTGATGGAACTTATGTCCCAAACTGCAGGCCTGTCATGCAGTTCCTTTTAAAACGGTTGAATATTTTACACATACAAGGACACAATATGGTCACAAAAATGAGAAACCACTGAATATGACAGGAAAAAAAATTGAGAAGTCAATAAGGAAATGGAAGGAGTCACAGAAAGTCATGCGGATAATTCTAATACAAATCAGTGCTTTCGGATTCATTTGGAAACATAGGAAAATGTGCACACATAACTATGACCTACTAATGATAAGTCAAAATATCATACTAGAACGCAAAGCCAAAGACCGTGATATTCTGAGACAATATTACATTTTTCTTCATATACTGTTCTAAATTCAGGATTGTACTCAAAATTATGCAACGCAATTGTTCTACTTGTAAAATGGATAGCTTACTAGCAATAAAACATCAAAAGTCTCGTCAGAAAAAACATGTCAATGTCGTTCTGCTAACTCATCCATTGCAGTCAGTACTAAGCACTTAAACCATTTAAGTTATTATCTGTGGGAACTGACCGTGGAATTATTAACCATTTTTATCAACTAATGGTGAACACAAGAATGAATATGTTCATCACTCAATACATCCATGATTTATGCATACTTAAATAAAACAGGCCATATTATATGACAAAGCTACTTCTGATACAGATAAAAGAAACACAAACCATAAGCATAAAGAAGAAAACAGCAGCGAATGCTCCAATTCAGATAAAAGCATAGCATAAAGTATGTTCAAATGTAAACTGGAATAGCAAATTTTATCGGCCATATAATCTGCTTCTTCCACAAATACATATTGGAGTTAGAAGGATAATCAGCATATTTAGTGCCCGTTTGGTTGTGTTTTCATTTTCATTTTCAGTTTCCATCTCTTGTATTTGTGTAAAAATGCTTCATTGGTTTTTGTGCGAAAACTGAAAATATGTTTGGATTAGTTGTTTTCAAAATATAGGTATATAGGTGTGCGAATGTTGAATATAGGTATATGTATTTTTGATGTGACACAAATTAGTTATGAGGATTGACCAAATTGATTGAATATGTGAAATTATAAAATAATCAAAGTGAGTCTTGCCATTTCCTTTTCCTTTTTCAGTACAATTTTTTTTGTATATATATATATTAACGTGCACCTAGTGCTATGCATAAATTTAATTAAATTATATCTTACAAAATTTATAAGTTATGTGACAGTTAGTTAAAAAAATTTTCTTTTTTTAGTCAGAGGAATAGCATAATTTGTTTTTCAACTTATACCGCATAATCACCAAAATAAGAATGAAGATATATATGTACTATAAAATTAAATTTTGATTAATTAATTATTAAGTGTTATTGACTTTTTTAAAATTATTGTACGTAATTGACTTTTTTAAAATTATTGTACGTAACATAAATTATTTTTAATTTATTAAAATTGAATTATACTATTAAGTTGTGTAACAAATTTTCATATAATATTATTGTACAATATATATAAATCATAAAAATAACAGTATGTTATTACTTTTCATAAAAATTATATATTAATAGTTGTAATTTAATAGGACAAATGGTGGTTGGGAGTTATTTGTTGTTTTCTTCATTAGTCATACTTGTTGCACACAGAATTTCTTCTCTGAAGAGTGGTTTTCCTTCCACTTTTGCTTGACATCTTGCTCCATCAAATCAAATGACAAATGAAGGTTGCTTGTGGAAGGAATTAATACATTTCCAAGAATTTTGCAGCAACTTGAGTGTAGTTTGTATTGATGTATTATTACTAACATGTCCCTATCACTTGGTGTAATTTCCATGCAAGTCAGACTCTATAAATACATGTCCATGCACCAAGAACCCTCACTTGTCCCTTCTTCTATAACTTTTGTAAGCTCAAGAATTTGCAAAGTTCTCTTCATTCTTTAACCACAAAAAATTACCATGGCTTCTATAGGATATGCATTCCAATCCGTTGTTTTTTATAGTGAAAAATGGACGAGGGAGATGGAGGACTTGTTCGTCCAATCTCTCATCTACCTAAAATACCTAGGTATCTTTCGGCCAAACAACCACTCCATTCCACCATATTCGACGTTACATGACTAACGTACGCGTGAGGTTATACAAGGGTCGACAAACTTCGCGAGCGTTTTTATGTGTTCCAATGGTTGGGAAATCACCCCAGCATGAATTGGAACCACGACGAAAGGAGATTGGCCGCGGAGAATGCTGTGTAGCAGGCCATTTGTCGGGTATGTGTGTTATGTTTTGCTATTGCAAAATTTTATTTTTATTTAACAATAAAATTGATATAACCGTGCATGCTAGTTAATAGAAGAAGAGACTTGCCCGATGCTACAGGGATGCCTACTAGCCGAAGTGGGAAGAGTTGTGCGAGCTCTTCGATGATGATGACAACGGCGGCATCCCGATATCCGACGACGACAAAAACGGTGATGATCCTTTGCCAGAGATTCTAGGTATGGCGGCCCCCCCAATCGAACGAGCCTGTGACTATAATTTACGATTCTATATACATGCACGTCGTCGAGCTCGGACGACTCCACGTCGTTTGCTGCGATTTCCAAAGACATAGACGATGACACGGACTCAACTGTCCCAAAGGCTCCGAAAGACGACGGTGTAAGCTCGTCAAATGCCGCCCCACCGGATGAGCCCCCAACCATTGCATGAATGCCTTGGTTCAGTTTTTTTGTTAATGTTGGAAGGTTTTGATATAAGCCCCTGATGTCTTGTGAAAATGGATCTTTACTTGCACTTAATATTAATCTGTATTGTTCATCTTACCGATATTCAAAAAGGGTCGGCCTTATCCTACATAAGCCCATTCCTTAAACGGAATAGACAGAGACGACAGAAGTTGACCGATGGAATTTGTTAAGGAATGGGCTTATGTAGGATAAGACCGACCCTTTTTGAATATCGGTAAGATGAACAAAACAGATTAATATTAAGTGCAAGTAAAGATCCATTTTCGCAAGACATCAGGGGCTTATATCAAAACCTTCCAACATTAACAAAAAAACTGAACCAAGGCATTCATGCAATGGTTGGGGGCTCATCCGGCGAGACGGCATTTGACGAGCTTGCACCGTCGTCTTTCAGAGCCTTTGGGACAATTGAGTCCGCGTCATCGTCTGTCTTTGGAAATCGCAGCAAACGACGTAGACTCGTCCGAGCTCGACGACACATGCATGCATATAGAATCGAAAATTACAGTCACAGGCTCGTTCGATTGGGGGGCACCATACCTGGAACCTCCGGCAAAGGATCACCACCGTCTTTGTTGGATATTGAGATGTCGCCGTTGCCGTCATCATCGAAGAGCTCGCACAACTCTTCCCACTTCAGCTCGTAGGCATCCCGGTAGCATCGGGCGAGTCTCTTCTGCTATTGATTAGCATTGCACGGTTATATCATTTTTATAGTTAAATAAAAATAAAATTTTGCAATAACAAAACTTAACCACACATACCCGGCAAATGGCCTGCCACACAGCGTCCTCCGCGGTCAATCTCCTTTCGTCGTGGTTCCAATTCACGCCGGGGTGACTTCCCACCCATTGGAACACATAAAAATGCTCGCGATGTTTGTCGACCCTTGTATAACCCCACGCGTAAGTTAGTCGCGTGTGGAACGCCTTATTAACGTCGAATATGGCGGAATGAATCGCTTGTATGGGGTGGTTATTTGGCCAAAAGATACCTAGGCGTTTTAGGTAGATAAGAGATTGGACGAACAAGTCCTCCATCTACCTCATCCATTTTTTACTATAAAAAACAACATATTGGAATGTATATCCTATAAAAGCCATGGTAGTTTTTTGTGGTTAAAGAGTGGAGGACTTTGCAAATCAAATTCTTGACAAAAGTTACGGAAGAAGGGGCAAGTGAGGGTTCTTAGTGCATGGACATAGGGGTGTGCAAATCGGTTAACCGAATCGAACCGAACCAAATTTTTGATTAACCGAAAATTCGGTTCGAGGTTTGTAAAACCGAAAACCGAACCGAATTTGATCGTAAATTCTGTTTTTCAGTTTAAAAATCGAAAAAACCATTTTTTTCCCTTTTTTTTAAATAATATACTTTAATATTCTTATTGTATATATATTAATATATACTAATAATATAATATATAATATATTATATATTAATATATTAATATATTAATATATAATATATAATATATATAATTATATAATATTTAATATGTGTAAAAATATATTTTATTTATTTTATTATTTAAAAGTTCGGTTCGATCACTGAAACGGTGACCAAAACCAAACCGGAAAACCGAAAATTTCGGTTTGGTTTTCGATCCGAACCGAATTTTCGGTTCGATCCGATTCGGCCGATTTTTCGATTTTCTGCACACCCCTACTTGGTGCATGGACATGTATTTATAGAGTCTGACTTGCATGGAAATTACACCAAGTGATAGGGACATGTTAGTAATAATACATCAATACAAACTACACTCAAGTTGCTGCAAAATTCTTGAAAATGTATTAATTCCTTCCACAAGCAATCTTCATTTGTCATTTGATTTGATGGAGCAAGATGTCAAGCGAAAGTGGAAGGGAAACCACTCTTCAGAGAAGAAATGTTGTGTGCAATAAGTATGACTAATGAATAAAACAACCATTAACTCCCAACTACCATTTGTCCTAATAAATTACAATTACTAATATATATTTTTTATGAAAAGTAATTACATACTGTTATTTTTATGATTTATATATATTGTACCAATAATATTACATGAAAATTTGTTACACAACTTAATAGTATAATTAAATTTTAATAAATTAAAAATAATTTATTTCACGTACAATAATTTTAAAAAAGTCAATAACACTAAATAATTAATTAATCAAAATTTAATTTTACAGTACATATATATATCTTCATTCTTATTTTGGTGATTAGGAGGTATATTTTATTGATATTTATGCGGTATAAGTTGAAAAGCAAATTATGCTATTCATCTGATTAAAAAAAGAAAAAAAAATTTAACTAACTGTCACATAACTTATAAATTTTGTAAGATATAATTTAATTACAATTAAATTAAATTTATGCATAGCACCAGGTGCACGTTAATATGTATATATACAAATAAAAAAAATTGTACTGAAAACGGAAAAAGAAATGGCAAAACTCACTTTGATTATTTTATAATTTCACATATTCAATCAATTTGGTCAACCCTCATAACTAATTTCAGTCACATCAAAAATACATATACCTATATTCAACATTCTCACACCTATATACCTATATTTGAAAACAACTAATCCAAACATATTCTCAGTTTTCGCACAAAAATCAATAAAGCATTTTACACAAATACAAGAGATGGAAACTGAAAATGAAAATGAAAACACAACCAAACGGGCACTTAGTGTTTCAAAAGTAACTTACATTAGGCTAGGTGGATTAATGCACGCCACTCGGGTTATACTTTTCTGATCCTTCATCAATTTAACAAGAGGCGGAGAACAACCTGCAATACTTTACATTGAAAAGTCAAAGATAAAAACAACACTAAATGACACAGCAAATTGGTTCATATAAATTAATTTTCAAAGCATTGACATAAGAACAGAAAAAAGAAAGTGAAAGTAAAACAAAGTTGATCTACATGGCGGAAAAGGAATCAGAATATTAACTCCATGCCAAGATGACATCAATATTTATAGCTATTATTAACCATCAAATGTGATGTGGTAGCATTCAATATCAGTACAATACAATAGAAACAAGTCACCTATGCTTAACTTCTCAAAAGAAACCAAGCTGTATTCTTCCAATAGAAGATGATAACAACTCATTCATGACAAACAAAAAAGAGATAAGAGCAATAAATAAATAAGTGGCAGAGCAAACGAACCAAATAGCGACACCCACCTTCTTTTGATGGCTCCTTTCTTAAGAAACAATCTCCCATTACAAACTCTGTTAATGGCAAAAACAACATAGACGACATAGTTCAGAATTTCTTAAAACAAAAACATATATTGAATTTTTCTAATTTGAAGAAAATAAATACAGTCACCAATAATACAGAGAAAAATGGATGCTATCTTCTATAAAAATCTTATAGTAAACAAGGACCAATGAGTAGCAGCTAAAAATGTTTGCAATCTGTGAGTCTGTGACCAACAAGCATCTGCTCGCATCTTGATAATGACTATCATCCATGCTTACTTCGATTCGTTGTATTCCTGAATACACTTACCAAGACAAATTTTCAGAAAGAAGAATGCCACCTAACCATTGACCAGAAACCCTAACATTGTGGCGACCATATGCCACCTCAATTAGCACTTCGTATGTGAATATTTATCTATCCTACCTACCATATTAGTTGATTATAAGGATTACAAGACAATTACCGTTTAGACTGGTTCAAATGACACTGGAAGTTTATTCTATTTGTAACTCAACAAACACTTCAGCACCTACAATTTTCAATTTGTGCATATATTACTTGCACAAATATGTGAATTTGACATCATCAGATAACTGTCAAAAAGTTCTTATGGAGATTCGCATGTTTGGGGCAGTGTAGAAACACCTTCTCGGCCAGATGCTTCACATTGCTATTTGCTGTCCAGAACAATACAGCATCACAGGGATCATCAAATGAAACTACAAAAAGCAAGTCCAAGAGAACTAAGTTCCAGTACTAATATTAAGTACTCATAGTATTCTCTGCATTTCGCTTATATGGCCCCATCATTCAAAGCCATGACAAGTCAAATGCTTTACACACGATGGGTGGTAGACCAAAAGAAAAATTAATTCAGGGAATCAGACAAAAATTAAATAGTTCAGTTTTCTGCACCATAACTATAATACATTTCGGCGGAGACATTCATGAAATTCAAAAGCCTACCAAATAAATCCATGAAAAGAGTCGAGAATAACTAGAACCTCATGAACAAAAAATAAATAAACAATTTAACCATAACAAAAAAACAAAAACCAACAGAACCATTATTTTTTTGTCATCATTGACAGTCATGATTTGACATGCAGTCATTATCAGGGAAAAGAAAAACTATACCTGCAGAAGACAAGTAAATTAATCGACATAAAGCAACACAGACAGCAAATTAATATACAAATAAAAGAACAACCACGACTATAGCCAAAAACCCTAGCCCTCTGTCCTCATGCATCGCAAACCTGCGAACTTTACCACACAAAAAAAGTCGCAAAAATATACTGGAACAGGCAAAGAAGAATTGTCCGATCACTGAAAGCCTGGCACCAACCAAAAAGCAAAGACTGACAATGGTAACCACAACAAGGCAAATAAAGCTGCAACAGTGTGAGTAGTGCGTATTTCCTCCTAACATTAAAAATAGCCGAGCAAACCCATAGCAAGAAGAAATGCTTTCATACTCCCACTTTACTCACCAACGAAAGAACCACAAAAAATGGTAAGAATGCAGCGGCATAGCACGCTAACGTACAAGGAAGCAGGCGGAAGACTTCAAATATGCATGTGCTGTACCGTGTGCATATATATAGACATATATGAATGTTTATGCAATCTTGTACGGTGGGCGTATAGGAAATGTGCGAGTCTGTTGCAATTTCGAACGTGAGACTGTTCGTGAGAAAGAGGGGAGAGGGAGAGAGTGGGTGTGTGCGCGCGCGAGAGAGAGAGAGTTTGAAATGGTCGGGTCGTCTTCCACGCGAGTCCAAGTCTATCAGAATACAGGACGTAATGAGTTATTAGGACGGAGTTGCCCCTGCTGCAGCACTAGAATTACGCCCATGCCGTCGCTTTTCTCTTCCTCCTTTTGCCCTTTTACTGCAAACTCTTTATTAAGGAAAGAATTATATTTCGTACGGCCCACGAAATGAGTGGAAAAAGAACTCTGACGTGACCCTATCCTGATGTGACATAACTATAAATATTTTTTAAAATTACAATAAATTTAAAAAATAATTACACTTTCCTTCCTCCCAAAAGATATAATATAATTACATCTAGATTTTTTGTGGTATGAGAAATTATATTTAGTATCCTTGATATTTGCATAAGTCCAACAATTAAGTTTATTTTTAGTTAAAATTCACAAATCTGTTGATATTAATAAAAAAATCAGAAAAAAATCTATATTTTACCCCCAATTAATTTATTACTGGTTTATTACAAGTCATATAAGTCTTTTTATAACCAAATTATTCTCATATGTTTTTACGTATTAATACATGTTATAAGGTATATCTTCCATATTATAAGGTAGTTTAGAAAATAAAATATTATTTCATTCGGTTTTTTTTATTAATATCAGCAAATTTAGTAAATTTTGACTAACAGATTGACTTATTTGTTAGATGAAAGCAAACATTAGAAGTATTAAATGTAATTTTCCAACTATAGAGTGTCTAAGTGTAACTATACTATACTACACCTAAAAAGAAAAGTATAATTATTCTTAAATTTAATATTTAATAAAATTATATATTTTTTAATAGAAGTCTATAAATATCCACTTTCTCCTTGTTGATTCTTCATTTAATGAAACTTTGAAGTGAAATTAACGTATTTTATTTGATTCATGATTCCAATATAAAGAGTTATGATGATGCCCATCGGGTACTTGAATATTTCTTAGTGCAAGAGGCCCATGACCGTCTCCATCGGCCATGTAATGGGCCGGCTGTGCTGACTCTTGACTGATGGGCGGAAGTTTTAGGAAGTGATTTCCTACAAGATTGACTGTCTGTTCTCAACTAATATGATCCAGCTAAAAAATAAATTAAATTATTCAATATCAAAATTGATCAATAAATATTTAATTTAAAAAATCACATTTGAATAAAAATTTTGTTCCATAAGCTTTCAAATAAGGTTTGAACTCGATTCGATAAGTATAAAAATATTAAAATACTCGAATTTAACTCATTGTTGATCTAATTAATTCTCTTTAAAAAGTTACTAATATATATTCATCTTAAGAATTTTCTTTTTTATATATACACACATATATAAGAGCAGAATTAATTATTACAACAATATTCATTAATCCACATTTAAATGCCTTGGCGTAATCCTCAATAACAAATAGATTATAAGCAATAATGGAACCATAGATTATAAGAAAACTTATATTAATGAAACAATTACCCACGCATCTAATGAACTCGAACTCGTACAAACATGGAGCTCCGAATTGTTTTTGTCTGAAAGTCTGAAACATGTCATTCCTAAATAATATGCTTCTGGGCTTGCAGCCCATCCCACTAAGAGAGACTGTTCTAATAGCTAAGTTAGCATAAAATAAGATTTTATTATTTGGTAAAAAATAAATTCATAAAAACAAAATAATAGACCTTATTATAAATTCAATCGGATTCAAATAGTTGTATAATCTTGTCTTAAACGTTCCCGAGAAAAGAAAATAAACTTGTTAGAGTTGGAGACATGACAGAGGAACTTGAGGTCCAACTTGTAGTAGGATAGATCTCAAGTCCAATTAAATTTAAAGAAGTTGAGTAGCGTGTCCGACAAAACCCACTCCAAACCTAATATCTCAAAAAATAACATTTAAACCATGTTGACCCGCCAAAACGTGCATGCAAGAGATGACATCTATCTTCCTCAACCTAATCAAACTATATGTATAATTGAAGACAGCTAAGCATGTCCATTGTCCCCCATACCCCATTCTTTACCTATTATTATTGTTATTCATTCCTCCACTTATCCAAATCCTATGCTCATCATTAATCATGCCTCCCAATATGCTCCTCAATGCATTTTTGGCTTACCTTCTACCTCACTTTTTATCCATTTTTCAACTATGACACCATAACATGATTTGCTAACTTCATTTATTGAAAATTTTTTATTTTTTATTTACTTTTATAATTTAATTAATTACACTTTATTATGTATTTTGAAATTGAGTATTGATCAGTAAAGGGTAAAAAGTTATTATGTCTTTACACTTTATCACAAATTATACAATTTTGACATCTTATCATCTCGTACTACTATACATAGAAATTTTGCGATCATGTGAACAGCACATTATACTTTTAAAGGTAAAATTGTTTGGATATATAAAATTATTATTCTTATTTTATTTTTTAAGATTTCCGAAAAACAATACATGTCCTAAAAAATTAGTAAAATTTAAAATTATTATACCAGCCAAAATTCAATTATTTAATTTTTAATAGTTATTCTTAATGACAAAATTGTAAAAATGCTAATATATTTTAGTGGGATAATTACACTTACACCCCATGATCTGTGATCTATTTACACAATTGATCCATACTTTTTGAATAATTATATGTAGACCGACCAAAATTGTTACCATCATTTACGCATACCACATCTGTTTTTAGAAAAAATACACATACAACTTAGAAACATAAATATCATTATGCGAAACATCCTACTTTTCGACTGTCATAAGCAATTTTTATAATAATATAAATAAATTATAAATTAAGAATGTAAATATAATTATTTTTATTTTATTGTATGATTCTCCTCTAGAAATAAGGAATTTCTTGTGGAAATGAGGGAACTTCTATTTATATTATATTAAATAGCAATAATTTCAACGCCACGGTGGCGCTGACCAAGGAGGGCGAAAATCACATCACGTGTGGGTAGTTCACGGGTAACCACACGATCACTGTACATATAAATATAAAAAATAAAATGAAAAGAGCGATGCACGCTCAGTGCACAGTGCAGGTGTCTTCGGCAGTGAGCACACAGCAATTCCTAATCCAACGGCCGCAAATAAGGCATCCAAAGCTGTAGCCCTGTCTTCACCACCACCAGATTCACTGTTTCCTTTGGATTCTGTTTGTGAACTTCAATGAATTTCACGGATCTTCTGTTGTTTCGTTTCAAAATATTCAAACACAACTTTTTCTTTATGTATTTTATTTCCTAATTTCACTTACCAAGTACAATTTATTGGATTCAAAGTCTCATACAATATCAAAAATTATAATTGACGGTAAAACACATTTTAATTATATATCAAAAGTTACAGCCCACGACACTAATGTAATCCAACGAACACGTTTTTAAATTTATATCAAAAGTCAGTAGTGATGTAATCCAAGAACACGTTTTTATATCATACCAACAATTATAGTTACCAGTACTAATATAACTCAGTTAATGCATTTTAATTTATCGCGTATAAAAGTAATTATCATTAAAATTTACACAATCTAATAAAATAATGACGTCCATTTATAATAAACTTAAAACCAAATTATTACGGTGAGAGATTTTTACTTTAATACTTTTGAAATTATTTCGTTTTTAATTAGTTTAATCCTAGCTTAAATTTAGATTGAGTTAATAGCAAGCAATAAGTGGAAACTATTGGATTTCTACGAAGCTTTTTTCCTTATGAATGAAGTCATCCATCGTACTGAACTGAACCTGGGAATAAAATAATTCCACCATATGGAAAATAATCTCTTTGATAAATATTATTTATTTAGATTTTAGAGGGTGTTTTGGCTAATCTTTGTTTGAAACATTCGGTATTTTGTAGATGTTTAAAATTTTAAAAATGTAGAATTTTATTAAAAATAAACACTTAAACTGTTTTAATAAATGAAATGTCATAATTTATAAGATATTATAATATTTGATAATAATAAGGTTTTTAGTCTTCACATTGTAACAATGATTAAGAAAAAAAAAAGGCATTAAAATGACAGAATTTAAAACCGTATAAACATGTACATTTTTTAGAGGAAAATTACATCAATTATATGAAAAGTAAAAGTAAAGTACTGAATAAAAATTTGTAACGGTGATTGTGTCTAGTGGATGTTAAAATGGATAGCTTAAAAGATAGGGTAAAAAAAAAAATGGTTGAGCTTACTTTTTGTAAAGAGCTTGTAAAATCGTAAACATCTTATTTTGAGATCTTATAAATTTGAGGAACGAACAAACAAAAAATAGTTAAAAAATCTTATAGGGATGGTTATATTTACACTCGTTGATCTATGGTCTATTACAAAGACCATTCATGTGTTTGCATATTACAGAAATCACTCAGGGCAACTTAAAAGTTTGTGTAAGGATGTAGGCGTTTAAAATGCAAGGATAGCCTGTGTTATTAAAATCAGATGTAAATGTTATGTGTAATTTTTTCAAAAATGTAAGGACAACTTGTGTAAATGTGATTGATGTTTTAGGTGGATGTGTGTGTAATATTTCAAAATACACGAATGATTTATATAAATAGACCATAGATCAGAAGGTGGAAATATAATCATTTTCATGTTATAAGATGTTTTAAGAAACATAAAACAGAGGCAAACACCCTAATTTATCTGAATTCTGATGACAATACGTGCAAGATATCCAAATATTTATCTAATTAAGTATAGTAAAGTAGAATGTGATGAACCAAAATTTATTTCCAAAGTTTTCCAATAATAAGCTCTGATTTTTGTAGTTCTTTGCAGTTTTTACACTGTAGAATGGTTTTATTGAACCAATTTTGGGAAAAGCAAGTGTGATGATCCAAGCTTGTCAATGGATAGAGTATTATTCTATTTATATTTAAAAAATAATTTTCATATTCATACACATACTCTATGCGTAAGAGACCCTACCCTATCGTAAACTCATAAAATTAAACAAGTGGATATGGGTAGGATTTAATATCCTAAAATACACATGGCTATGGGTAATGGGTTAATATCCTAACATATTGATTTCGTAGTCACTCAAAATTAATTTATGATCAAATTAAGCAAAATTTAATTGATATGTAATAAATAAAAAATACGGATGAAATATAATTTAGTTAAATTTGAGTAATATACAGAATAAATAAAATTTATTTAAGTCAAATTATTAAAACTTCATCAAATCAGAGTTGAATGCAAATGCAAATTCAAATGATACCCGAGAGATTTAAATGAAAGTTAGATATATTATACTTAATTTCATTTATTTTTACCAACTCTTATGTCTTCATTCTTATTTTGAACTTGTTTTGATTTCATAATTAATTAATATTATCGGTTCATTATTTGAACAAGTTTAAGATTCTTAGTTAAAATAAATATTGGTCTATCATTTGGACAAAATCAAGTTCATTTTTTAAATTTCAACGGTAATCATTGGAATTTAAGTAATTTATTTTATTTGATCGACCGGCGGGTTATGAAAATCCACTAATAAATTAATTCAGTAACATAATTGTTTGTTTTGAATGTAAACTTAAATATATCGTGAAAGAAATAAAATTAAGTGGGCCTCAAATGCGTAAAATCCAAACTCTACATAATTCTTTTAGATAAGATCATATGAGTATATTATAGAATAGTGTATGGGTAGATTATAAAAAAATTGCTATGGATATTTGTTGAGTCTAAATTCGGATAGAACAATACCCAGCACATTGAAAAACCTAAATAACCCCCTTTCAATTTGTTGCCATTGATATTAGTACATCCTTTTCTATATACTGGACAAACTCAGTGGGATAAGGTTATTTTTGTCGATATCATCCAATTTTAAATAGGGATGACAATTCATCGAGTTCACAGTCATTTTGCTAAATTTCTGAACCGACCAAACCCTAATTTGGACTCAACAAATTAGACTTGTTAAAGACGTTAAACGCCTTTCGTAATTTTAAAATACTTGAAAATAGAATTTATTATGTAAAATGTTAAAAATAATATCGTAACGAATTTCTTAAATATGAGAAAATTAATTACACTTTTTAATAAAAAAAATGTATTTACTAAGTTTTCATTCGTATATAGCAAAACACAAATTATGTTTTTTTTAAATTTGTATTATTCTTTTAATTCAAAAATCAGTTACTTACTATTTATAAATTCAGAATTCACTATAAATGAGGCCAACGAGGCATTGTTTGATTCATAAAATTTGAGAGCTCGTAATAAAAAAGTTACGTGTTCAAATTCTATGAAAGTAAATATATATTAATTTTATAGTACTTTTTTATTTTATTCAAACGTATTGGTTATTTAATTATGAATGTACGAAATCAATTTTAAATGCAAGTTATGTAGTGATATAATGAATATGGAAAAGAATTGATTGTGAAGGTGGATAAATAAGAGGGGCATATGGGTAATTAAGAAGAGAATAGGTAGAGTTGCCGTCAACTTCCGTCCGACTGGCACACAATTGAGGCTGTCGACAGCTGTAATCCATGCTTAGGTTAGCAAACTAAATGCCCACAAAATCCGAAACCATAACCAAAACCAACCAGCCCTCTACCCCCACCCACACATTTATTAAAATAAAATTTAATATTAAACAGAAATAAATATATTTTTTTTTCATATTTGCTTTCATTTTTTCTTAATTACTTTTTTATTATTTTATATGTAAATTTTAATATATGTTATTAGAATTAAAATATTAAAACTCGATCTTTTGAGCTTTTTGGTTCGATATTTTTGAATTGATGGATTTGAAATTAGAGATTTCGAATTTTTAATGATAAATTATTTAAGTTTATATAAATTAATTTTTATTAAAATTTAATAAAAAGGCCTTTTTTCTGAATAAATATTTGGATTTCATTTGAGCTTACAATAACGATGAAGAGAGAAGCAACAACAGACTAGTGTCGTTAAGTGAGGAGTGGTGGGGCGCAGTGCGCATCCCTATGGACGACTCTTCTTCCTCTACCGCTGTTATCCTCACACCCTCTCCTCCAATCCGCCCGCGCACATTAGCTCCTTCCTCCTTTACCTTACGCCGCCTCCGCTAGTTAAACCCGAGCAGAGCACCAAAGAATAGATAGTTACATATATATATAGTGGGGTTTTGTTCGAGAAAACCCTAATGGATCCTTGTCCTTTCGTGAGGTTAACCGTAGGGAATCTGGCCATAAAAACTTCGGTGGCCGCCAAGCCAGCTCGCTCCGCCGTGCACCCTTCATCGTCGCCTTGTTTCTGCACAATTAAGCTGAATAACTTCCTCCTCCAGAACGCTGTAGTGCCGTACATTCCGCCAGAGACCACCCAATTCCCCGACGGAAACTCTCAGACCCTCGCCGCGAGCTTCCACCTAAGTAAACCCGATGTCGACAGGCTTACTGGGAAATCCTCCCTTTTCTCCACCTCAAAGAGGCCGCAACTCAAAATATCGGTTTACTCCGGTCGGCGCGGGGCCACGTGCGGCCTGAGCTCCGGGCGTCTGCTGGGGAAAATTTCTGTGCCGTTGGATCTGGCGGCAGCGGAGTCCAGGGCTATAGTTTTCCACAGTGGGTGGATTAATGTGGGGAAAGAAGCGAAAGGCATGGCGCAGTTTCACCTGAATGTGAAGGCGGAGCCGGAGCCGAGATTCGTATTCGAGTTCGACGGAGAGCCCGAATGCAGCCCTCAGGTTTTCCAAATCCGGGGGTCTATTCGCCAGCCGGTTTTCACCTGCAAGTTCAGTTTTCGTACAGGCGACCGCAATCAACGCTCCAGGTAAAGTAAAACGCAGAAAAGATAAGTAAAAGAAATAGAAAACAAGAATTGCTATTACTGTAATTATACGGAAAAGAAGATTTGTCAAATTAATTAGAATTCGAGACGCTTTACACTTTGAATTGTTTGAATATTAAAAACGTTAAGGAAAATGGTGTTTTATATTAAATTTGGTTATAAAAAATCTTCGGATTCACACTTCCACATTACTATTTGAATACCGCATATGAACTTGATATTTGAGTAAAGCCCATTCTTTGTTTTGCTTGAATGATTTTAAAGACAATATAGAAAGAAATCATACTTAGAGTGAAGTTTACAAATTCGTAATGGGGTTCTCTTTGTGATTTATCGACAGGTCTTTACCACCGGAACACAGTAGTGGTGCAAGAGGTTGGTTAACTTCGTTCGGGAGTGAAAGAGAAAGGCCCGGAAAAGAAAGAAAGGGATGGTCCATCACCATCCACGATCTCTCCGGTTCGCCAGTTGCGGCCGCCTCGATGGTGACGCCATTCGTAGCCTCGCCCGGTTCGGACAGAGTGAGCCGGTCCAACCCCGGTTGCTGGCTCATTCTCCGGCCTGGAGACGGCACGTGGAAGCCCTGGGGCCGCCTCGAGGCTTGGCGTGAGCGTGGCGCCGGCGACGGTCTGGGCTACCGTTTCGAACTAATTCCAGACTCTGCTGCCGCCGCAGGCATTGTCTTAGCCGAGTCAACACTTAGCTGCAGCAAGGGAGGGAAATTCGTTATAGACTTGAACGGCAACGGCAATGGTACACCGACAGGTACGCCAAAAAGCGCCGCCGCATCCCCGGGCTGCAGCCCCCGGAGCAGTGGCGATTTCGGGTACGGCCTGTGGCCGTACTGCATGTATAGAGGATTTGTAATGTCGGCTAGCGTGGAAGGCGAGGGACGCAGCGGGAGGGGGAAAACGGCGGCCCCTCAGGTGGAAGTGAGCGTACAGCACGTAAGTTGCACGGAGGACGCAGCGGCATTCGTGGCATTGTCGGCGGCTCTGGACCTGAGCATAGACGCTTGCAGGCTTTTCTCTCATAAGCTCCGCAAGGAACTCTGCCCTCCTCAGGATTTACTCTTCTGATCAATTTTCCCACCTCTGTGAAAATTAATTAACCTCTTTGTTACCCTTTTCTTTCTTTTCTGAATTTTAGTGATTTATGTGAGTGGTGAAAAATCAAGAATTGGGCAGTGGTGATGGGTTTTGAATTCTGTCATGACTGGACTGATTTTCGTAGCTTTAGTTACTAACTAAAAATAGGATTTAATGTACAGAGGAGGAGGAGGGTGTTTTTGTACCCTATTGGTGTGTGGATTGTGAGTTTTTGCCATTGTTGTTGTCAAGAATCAAAAAGTGAGATATGTTTATTTTCTTCAATTTTGATTTGAAGATGTTGATGATTTTTGTATAAACCAGCTTCATACTCTGTTGTGTAAGAATTGCTTTGTTACACTCTTGTTTTTCCCTTACATACTTATCAGCTTTTATTTTATTTGATGGGATTTTCATTTCGGTATGATTATTAAAGGAAACAAAGTTGATAAGGTGGTGGGCGTGTTGATATAAAAAGAGATGGGATGGGTGGAGCCGAGGCGTGGGTGCACGTAGGGTTGAGAATCAAGAGTTGATGTAATAATTTAATAATCGATTAGTGGAGTGGTGTGGTAATTATGGGAGATAGCTGTAATTGTAATGGGTTTAAACTTTAAACAAAGAAATGGTCGTAGTTGTAGGTGGGAATGGGGTTCAATTAGCTGTAGTCAGTAGCCTGCGTCTTACAAACACACACACGCACATATATATATATATATATATTTATGACGTGGAGACAAATGGGGTGAGCTTTTGTGGTTCAGTTTGTAGTATTTCTTTATTTATTTAATCCATTCATTAAGGAACTTCAACTCAGGGTTGTAATGTATTATCGTGTGGTGATTTCACTCTCCAGGTATTTGATGCAATACTCAAACATTTTTCTTTCCTTTCGCAATTGAAAATAGAGCTAATTACTATTATACCCCCTCTTAAAATGAAAAATTACACTTACATTTCCTCCAAATTTTATCATTTACACCTAACTTTCTGTCTTTAAGGTTTGTACAAAAATGCTGATTTTAGAAAAAAAAATTACATAAATTTTTCATTTTACTTTTAATATTTTATATAATAATTTTGTATTTACAAGGAAAAAATGTAACAAAGTTAGCCTCACTCGATATATATCACATTTATCCGCTTATAAGTAAAAGAATATTTTGATGAGTAAAATTAAAAATTTATATAATTTTTTTGTGATGTCGATATTTTCTGTACCCTAACAAAAATGAGTCGGGTGTAAATGAAAATTTTTCAAAAGGAATGCAAATGTAATTTTAAAAGTTATTTGGAGAGAAAGTGTAATTTTTCTTTTTCAGGAGGGGTCCAAGTGTAATTAACCCTTAAAAATATGGGAAGAACAACTAATATAATAATATATAGGATAAATTACTTTGGGACTTTTGAGGTTATATCAATATATACAAACATCCACTATTTTTCATAAAATTAAATCTACACCTCCTCATGTTATAATGTAATTTAACTTGGATGCATCATACGTATTACTACTCTATTATTGTTGAGAAGGGGTGTTTTGGAATCCTTAAAATTTGTCTATTATTTTTTATATTATTTCATCAAATGTTTACTTTCTCTTTTCATAACTTCCAATTTTTTCACTTTTCTTGACATTCATTTATTTAACTCTTTAATTCTCATAACTTCCTCTTCTAATTTCTTTCTAATATTTTAATTTACTCAATTAAAATAAATATTTAGAAATAATAATTAATTTTAATTTTTTTATTTAATATTTAACCATGGCAGAAGAAATGTGAGAAATGAGAGATTATAATATCTATTTGCAACTCGAGAAACTAAAATGAAATGTAAATTAAACATCAAATATGTGTGTGATTTTGAATATTTTTAAAAATATAATTTATTTGTATTTTGTTGTAATAAATCAAAATACATTTAATATATGTTTTGGAAAATAATAAAATAAATATTCGAAATGCCTTTCTTTTTTCTTTTTTAAGTGACGAGAAACAAAAAAAGCCTAAGAGATGTAAAACGAATAAACAGAGAGCTGAAGAAACCGAGAGAGAGAGAGTGGAGCAGCTGCAGCGAAGATGAAGCTACTAGGATGGTGGCTGATGCTTGTGGGTACGCTTCGATTGGCATCCGTTTGGTTCGGATTCTTCGACATTTGGGCTCTTCGCCTCGCCGTTTTCTCGCAAACCACAAGTATATATTTTTGCTCGTTTATTCATTCAACCAGTTCCATTTATTAATCTATTGTGTATTTGATGTGGGCTCGATCCATTGCATGTTTATTAAACTTGTGGAAGCGAACCCATTTCAGCATTGGTTGAATGAGAGTATCCATTTTTCGGGATTTGTGTTTTAGTGTTTGATTGGATCCAAATCAAGACGGAAATCCCCTAAAGTTCGCATTTTGTTGTGAATATTTCGTTCACTGCTGCAAAGAAAGTGGTGCGGTGTTTAAGGAATAGAAAGTAGGATTCGTAGGTAATTTAATGTGTAGAGCTCGAGTTAGCAGATCCTTGCTGCAGACATAAGCAATTGGATTTTGTTGTCAAGAAATAAGTTACAAAATCACCAAGTTGAGTTTGATGGTCGGCTAGTTTTTGATTGCTTCTGGCAAATTGCCTGATACTCATTTGGAAATATGGGTTTTCTTATTCAAGATTTGATTTGAAAATTAGAGTGGTTGCCTTGTGAACTTAGAGGATGGATTCTTTTAATGAAGTATGGCCTACGAGAGTATAATGCTTAGCAATGTGTCGTTGACGCTTTACTTATAGTACCTCTGCACTACAGCTTTGCTGAACCAATCTTTGCTTTTTATTTGTTTACTGGTTCCTTACTGGAGTTAATGGAATTTTCAGTATAATCTTTTTATGGTTTTAAACTTGAAAATTTTATTTCTCGCTAAAAGATTTTGTTGTTGTCTGGGTGAGGTTTCTGTAATTGGATGTCGAGCTAGTTAAAGTATAAACCAAATAAAGACAGTGTCTAAATTCGGTAGTTAGAATGTGAAAATTCATTTTCAGAATCCTTGTATGGATGGACAGAAAGAAATTGGCCAATGAAACTTCATTGAAATCTTAGTTATAGAGTGGATGTAGGGGAGGAGATTCCCTGGGAAAACATTTCTTCGAAATGGTTTCATATGCCTGAATTAGCAAAGGTGGGCATTGAGGTATTTACCATGTTATGCCCATGTTAGACATTTGGGATAATTCTTCTAATTTTTACCCCCTTATGGTTTTATATGCTTCAAGATCATACCAATGAAGTGTTTCTTTACTTATCTTCAGTATACCGTGCGAATCTTAGGCTGGCTGTGCTTCATAAACTAGATGTACCTATTTGTTAGAGGCTTATACAAATTCCCATTTTGACAAAATTTCAAGTCATGCCAAACTATAAATATAAATGTGATGTAGCTGGAAATTTTTTCTAACTGGGAATTTGGTATAAGCCTCTTACAAATATGTGCACTAGTTTATGAAGCATCACAGTGTTCCCTGCGTCCTTTTGCATTTATATATAACATTTCCATATTCAATTTCCCAAAATTTGCCTCCTATTCCTTGATGAGGATTTTCATAGTTGTACTTTTCATGTTGTAGTGACTGAAGTTCATGGACGGACATTTGGAGTTTGGACGCTGTTGACTTGCACTCTTTGCTTTCTTTGCGCATTCAACCTTGACAACAAACCTTTATATTTGGCCACTTTCCTATCCTTCATCTATGCTTTTGGTCACTTCTTGACTGAGTATCTGATTTATCATACCATGGCTATTGGGAATCTGACAACCGTTGGCATTTTTGCTGGTAATGTTGCTGCAGATACATAAGTGTTTATCTTGAATTCCATTTCATTGCTATTTAGACTACACTATCTTCTCTGCATCTGAAATTGCCGCTTTCAGCCAAAGATTAACAAATGTCATCATTTCTTGAGGTTCCAGTAGCATCATGTCTAACAATATTTTTAGTCACATGTTTTCAGAGGGAATGCCAGCACCTATGTGCAAAGTCATGCGTAACCATGCACACACTCAAACACTCCTCCTAAACACCAAATCAAGTCTGTTTTGCATGTTGCAGTGTAAATAACCATCCACGAGTTCCCATACAACAGTCTATGTTTCTGCATCGTTTTCTTTTCTGGTCTAATTCAGATGCATTAGTTGCTCCAAGTTCAATTGTCCTTCTGGATTCTTATGTTACGCACAATATTTTCATTGTCAATTTGAATTTTCTCTTTTCTGTTTCAAACTACGTATTGTTATGGTCAGGATACATTATTAGCTTGGCTAAATTTAAACTTAAAAATTGTATATTTCCAGGCACATCCATTATATGGATGTTGTTGCAGTGGAATTCACATCAGCCAACGAAGAGCAAACATGTGTGAAAGTGGCATCAAGCGGAAGTGTACTTGGACATTATCTTCAGTTATACTTGATCTTAACCTTGCACGAGTCAAGGTGTGTATAACTTGGGCACTTGGTAAACATTCTTCATGGGCTTCATTAGAATCTAACTATATCGGCTTCAAGTTTACTACAACTGCGACGCATGCATATAATTTTTCAGACTCTTGAAGATGATATCACTGTTCTGATCATTGATCAATGTGTTATGTGTTCATGTGATGGATGATGTGAATTTGCAGACAGGGTTTAGATTGCTAATGGATGCTATTGATTTTCATCTTCTATATAGCTTTTCTCAAACAAGATCAAAGTATGGAGTTTGTTCTGTTCTAAGTATAAATAGTGTTCTTGGCTTGTAGATATCAATGGCATTTCCTTGGGTTTGTGGTGACTGCTTCGCCCTATGGACACAAGTTATAGCTCAATCTCGACATTCATTAGACACAGATGCTGGTAGAGATGAGTTTATTTTACCTGAAAAGATTACAATGTCAGGGCTATGAGTTGATGTTAGACGCTAACATCTACCAGCAAAGATTTATTACACAAGTAATTATGGTTCATCAGTTCAGTCTTTTCCATAACTAGACAGACAACAGAAATCATTTCATTTAGTAAAAGGATTGCAGAAAGAGAATGATAAGTGTTTATACCTACTACTTATTTTATCTTTGGGTATAATTGAAGTTTTCCCAATAAACCTTCTTCAAAAATGGTAATGCTTCCAAAGATAAATAAGTGGTAGGTGTAAACATGAATAGTGAACTTGAAATCTTAGACAAGAATTGAGCAGACATTTAGATTTCACAGATATTGAGGATGAGTCTCATAATGACCAGGAAAAGAATCAAGGAAGACTAGGGTGTTTGTATTTATAATATCTTATAAGTTCATAATGTTTTTGAGGTCTTTGGGTGAAATAAGATCGGGTAGTTTATAATATGTTCTAATGGCAAATTTGCAATTAATTTAAACAAAACTGAACCAACTTGTTGAGAATTTGAAATAAGTAGGGAATTTCTTACATTGGCTCCCAACATCTTACTTTTGGATTTTATAAGGTAATTTTCTAAAAAAAATTATGTAACACTTGAGAACATTATATAAAATATTATTAAAAGGCTTTACAAGCTCAGCCAAACACCTTTAGAATTTACAGTTAACTCAAAAGATTAACACCACCACCGATCACTCCATTATCATTAATCATATCAAGAACACCCTAACCTTTAACAATCTTTACCTATCCTTGTCATCTTCATCAATCAACTCCAGCAACTGATCATGCTCTGTTTCTTCACTCTTTTCTTTATCCCCTGCATCCATCTCTTCATCCCGATCGACGCTTTCTTCTTCACCGGCCTCTCTCTCTCTACTTTCTCCATCCTCTACTCCCACTTCTTCTTCCCCATCCTTTTGACCCTCTGCGGCAACTTCATCCGCTCCTCGTCTCAGCTCCTTCCTCCCCTTCTTCAATAATTGATACTCATCATTCCCAGACACTTGTGCAGGTCTCCTCTCCAAAGCACCACCATTCTTGTCATGTGATTGGTAAAGAAACCATATGCAAATGGCAAGGAGCACAAATATCCAAAGAGCATGCTTTACTTTCAAGCTTTTTGACCTTTGATTCCTACTGCCTGATCTCTTCAGCATCTTCACTTTCAGACCACTCCCCTCCATCTATACTCTAGTTAGTCCAATCTGGTTGGAAAAACACAATGAAAATATAGTACTATCAGAAACTTCCTCACATTGATTGATCGGCAAACATGAGAAAACTCAGTTCTCATGCACATAGCATGCGATTATATATACATACACACATAGATACACATAAATTCACACACACACACAAAAAAAAAAAAAATAAAGAGCTAGAAACATATACTGCTAACAAGATTGAAAAGGTAACAGAGAATGAGAATGAGTAGTGAAAAAGAGTAGTTTATGCAGAAGATAAAGGAGGTGAAAATGAGTGGACATAAGAAGATTGGAAAGAAACTTAGCTAGTGGAGCAGAATGAAGTTGGTGTTGCAGTTCATATTTGGTGTATGGTGGCACTTCTTTAATCAGGACTGCTGGAATAGAAGCTCAAGAAAATGGTTTGCATAAGTACACAGTACACACACTGCACTTTGGGGGTAGGGTGGGAAGGGGGAGTATGGGGGTGTGGTACTGGAGAAGCAAGAATGCATTAACTCTATCTTGGCAGATGGTCTTTCTCTATTGGGCCTCTTTTCCAGTTCCAACTGCCTATTTTCCTTCACCCCAAGTAATCATTTTGACTCATTTATTTCAGTTTTATGTTTTTGTTTTTTTGTGTATTTATTGTATGTTCACGTTAATAACATACTTAATAGATGATGTATAAAATTTTGGGTAAAAACTTACAACCAGCTTCCCTAATATTTGACATAATTACAGATATTCTTTGTTGTTAAAAAAAAAAAAAAACTAATACCCTCGGTCTCCAACAAATAGCTCAATTCATTGAGTTTTCATCAATTTTTATAATGAAATGACCAAAATACTCTTGTATACTATAAATCACAATTTTGTTATTTAAAAAAATTAAAAGAAATTTATGTACAAAGTGGACAATTTTTTTTCACAGTTTTTCAAATATTTCCATCTACCTTGTTTGTTTTTTTTTTTTAAAAGAAAAATGCAGCAAGGGAAGAATTTACAGTTTCAGGTCTCTATACAATAATTACTTAATTTCATCAACTATTAAAACACAATCGGTAATTTTTTTCGACGAGAGAATATTCATAATTATGTTAAATTTTAAAAAAAATTATTACAATTTATCCTAAAAATTTAAGGTAAAAGTAGAAAGTTCGTACAGCAGGATTTGGAGTTTGGTTAATGTGGATACGTTTCAGGAAAATGATGGGCTCTAAATACAAAAATGCTTCATGAATTATAAGGCAAGATTGCAACATAAAAGAAGAAAGAGAGAGCAAAAGTGGATGCACTTTAATGCCACAATTCTCATTATTAACATCTCACTAGTTTTACAATCTTAATTTATTCAAATATTTTAAGAATTTATTTTAAAACAAGGCCCTGTCTCTGATAATCTTAAAAAACATCTTACATTATGTGTGAATTTATAAAATATTCTAAATAAATTTAGCCATACATCATCTGAGTTAAGTTTCATTATTGAATATATCAAAAAAATTGTGAGTTCGAATCTCACTGATATGGGTATCTGAGTTTAAATGTAATTGATGATGTAGTAGTCTACTAAAATTTTATTTTTTAAAAAAGATATTGATTTACCTGATTTTCTGTTTTTTGAACTATTAAAGGAAAGAAATCCTCTTACTTTTGTAGTATTTTGATTAGTTCCATAAATGTATCTATGTCTAACTCAAGCTAGTTAATTTCTCGTTTATTAATTATACGTTTGCAACTTTTGATGTACTAATTATTCTTTTAATTTAAATGTAATAAATAAAGTGATAAATTATATTTAATAGAACAAAATTAACAATTTCAATTTTCTTAAAATGATACTCAATTTAAATTTGAAATAACAGTAAATCACACCAAAATAGTTAACTTTGAGACTCCCCAAATATATATATTTTTTAATGTAGACGATGATTATACAATTACATTAATATTAATAAATTAAATAATATATTAATTTGATAATAAATTCATATTAAAAGAGAAAATACTTGCGTGTTTGATGGACTCAAACTCATGACCACAAATTTATTGATAGATCTTTAAAATAAATTTTAAATCTTGAAAATAGTGTTTATGAATGCAGACTCAAACGTATTTTTATATTGGGCCCTTGAGCAGACTCAGGACTATCTTTTTGGGCTACCTTTTGTTATTGGGCCAATATCATTACTAAAACAAAATAAAATAAATCAGATAAATAAAACTGGAAAAATTGTGGCAGATTTCTATAATAATGTATATATTCATTTAAGTGTTTAATTCTTATGGCTAACTGTATTTTCAATAAAAATCTTATTTAGGTGTCTGATCCACTAACATAATCTTCATTTGTCTACTCACGCTTTACATGAAATATTTTTAGTAGTCGATTTTAAATACTTCAAATATAATTTTATTTTTTTTTAAATAGACAAATAACAAACTCGTAGCACTTATGTGTCTGATGAGAATCGAATATATGACCCAACTCACTGGAATTATAAAATTTTATCATTAATTATTACGTCAAGATATTATTTCATACGTCCCATTTTAACTCTTTAAAATTATAATCAGTCATCAAAGAGGCATACCTTAGTTAGTAAAGTGATGTCCTATATCCACAAGCTCATAATGGTTGTTGGCTTGAATCCCATCAATGTGTTGGCGTTGAGATACTTCAATTGTAATTGTAGCGTACTGTAAAGATAGTTATTGATTTATTTATTTATTTTACATTGATACTTATATTTGTATTTTATTACACGTTATATGTATAGATCTTATATTTAATTTATTTAAATATATTTCAAAATATAAAATAAAGGGTAAATTATAACGGATTCTTATGAGGTTTGTCATACTTACAAACACATTCTTATCGTTTGAAAAATTACAAATACACCATCGGTATTAATATACGTCTAACAAATACTCCTTTACAATGGGTTGAACTGACATGAAAGAGTATTTGTTAAAAGATCGTTAGCTTTAAAAAATATATATATATCTATAATTTTTTAAATAATAAAAAAATACTTAAAATTATAATAAATTTCAAAAAAAATATTATAATTTACCATAAAATAAAATAAAAAGATTGGAATTGATTAATGTTTGGTGTAGTCGTGTGGGACTGACAATCCTTTTTTGATTTTGATAATTCGGACAAGACATGGTCGGAAATAATCAAAGCTGCTGCTGACCAACCCCACGGCTGTCTCACTTGTCGCATTCCTATCTTTTGATACTAACATCTACCCCCACTCAAAAACGATGCAACCGTTGAGAAGCAAAACAAAATAGTCCCTCATTTCCTGAATTTCTCTGATGAATAATTAGGTACATTACTCTTACACTCGATATCTGTACAATGTAAAAACAAAGCAATTTCTATGCATTTGATTGTAATAATGTGTTTGTGCCTTTTTTTTTTATAATAGAATCAAGAAATGAAATTATGTACAAATATTTGAAAAAAAATAAAAATCAATAGATGCCTAGGAATATATTATTAAAGTGAGACCAACAAAGGTATGTTGTACATCTTAATCTTTCTAAACCCCCTCACTTAATTAATAGTATAGATAATAATTTTATATTTTATTATTATGATTGTTTTGTATGTTTCTTTAAATTCACAAATTTTTCTGTAATGTCTGGAAACATGTCTTAGAAATGAAATTTTAGTCATGACTTACATGGAGTTCAATTGAGTACTACATAAATCTACATAATTATACAGCCGAATAATTGTAAGTAGTGCGAAATGCTAATGAACTTGAACATTTCAAGAATGCCCAGAAGAACATCATGAAACTTAACCAAACTACAAATTAAAACATAAACCTTACCTCTGTACTGTAGTAAAAGCTATAACTAAATTAAGGATTTTTCCAAGATCATCATATTAACAATTGAAGCAAACTAAACCACAAAAAACCCTCTAAAAATTAGAGTTTTTTTTTTTTTTTTTCACCAAGGATTGAAGAAGAAATCCCCACATTTACACTTCCAACACATGGGCATGTAGTTTGAAATGTCATCTCCTCTTGAATATGCAATGTTTGCATGGAAATGGGCTGCTTTGATAAGGGATTTCTTGGTGGGCACAATGGGGACCTGAACTGCCCTACACTGCCCACAAGACTTGCACCTCCCTTCACATCTTGGAGGCTTTGATCCTATCATTGATCTCATAATTTTCACTGCCTTAATCTCTTCATTTCTTGTTTTCTGCAGTACAACATCAGTTTTCAAAAGGGAGAATTTGAGTATGAAGGAGTGACAGAAATGTGAAGAATATGTTTACCAGAGTGGCAGCTGAGAGTTTGGAGAGTTGTCTACCTGAGAAAAACATGCAAAAGAGAGAATACTTGAATTTAAAGTACATCAATCCAAACATGAACTGTAAGAACATTTGAGAAGAATGTTTACTTACCTTGAGCCAAGAATGGGAGAGAGGGTGAGGCAGACAAGCAGAAGAATGCAAAGGCCAGCAGACAAATACATAGCTGTCTATTTGTTGGGAGAAATTTCAGGCAGCCCATTGAATTCTTGAGGAGAAATCAAAATGATGCAGAAGTAGTACGTACTGGAAGTTCAAACTCTGGAAACATCCAAGTTGAGAAACACACTCTTAAACTTGTCAAAGAGAAATAATTAAAGGCGATTCATTCAATCACAACAATGATTGGACTTAAAAGACAAATGGGAATTCTGCAAAAGATGAAGTGGGAAAACAACTTGAGAAAGGGCTAGAAAAGGGAAACACCTTTTTCCCTGTCCTCGTTTGATGAGCCCATTTGGGGCTGTTTTTGCAGCTGCAGCAACTCAGGAATGTGAGAAATGCTAACAAGAAAAAGGGTTTTCCGAGGGACAATTCCTCGCTCTTGAAAACTATATGTCAAACCAACTTGGGGTTGGGGCTGGGGCTGGGGCTGGGGCTGGGTCCCTATGGGCTTTCCTTTTCCACGGATTGCATTCTTCCTTCTGTCTTCAACTATATCCGCTGTTGAACATCTTACTACCTTTTCTATTTCATATAATATATGTATATAATACAAAATATATTTCATATCTTTCGAAAAAATTAATTACATAAGTAGTAATGTTAGTCCTACCGAAATTTAATTTGTCAGTTAAACTCTATAATTTTAAAAAATTGATATATTAAGGACAAAATCCGTTACAAAGTTTAAAATTTTACTTGAAGTTAGCATGTGCCCACAATTCTGGCTGAATTACAATTTCCGACAGATTTTGTATTTAATGTAATTGTCAAATTTGATTCCATCAGAACTAAAATTATCATATTGTATAGTTATCGAACTAAAATTATAATTTTTTTTATATATTTAAAAAAAATTGATACACACAATGTGTATATATGCTAAATATAACATCAAATTGTAGTAAAAAAATGTGTTGAGAATTAGTGTTGTGATTGGCATTTTGAGGAGTTGAAGTTTTATTCATTTTCCTTTTCTCCTCCGTCACAGACACACACAGACATGTTGGAATATGTGTAAGTATTTTGATATTTCCTAAGCATTCATTAGAGTGTTTGTTGGGTGTATTTAATTGCGTGAATTCCCGAGAAAGATTTCAGAGGTATGGTTAGGTTAGGGTTGGTAATATGTAGATTGTGGGGAGGGAATGAGCATTGAGCAGTAGTGGTGTGGTGGAGTGTGGATTCTGTTCAAGTGCATCATCACTCTCACTTGCCTCCAAATCCACGCAAAAATACATCATCTGCTACACTCGTCTCTGCCTCTGCCTCTTCACTGTTGCCCCATTCTCAACTACTTTTCTCCTCAAAATATACCTACTTGTATTCAATGGTTTGAGTTCTATTATATACACACACACACGCGTATTTGTTCGCATTCAGTGTGGGTTTATTACAATATCATTGTGTTAATCAAATCCATACACTTATTATTTACTAATATTAATGTATATAATCATCATTTATAATTAAGGTAAATTACAATGAGCTTTCATGAGGTCTTTTACATAATTATAAAACTTCATCGTTATTTGAGGAATTATAAATACCCCTAATGTTTGATAAAATTATGTAATTTTTTAATAGAGGTTGGAATTGTCAACTTTGCGTTTCTTGTATTTTTTTTCTTTAAATAAATTATAAATTATAGAAAAATTGGATGGGTGGATGAAATTTTTTCAAAAAATATTAAAAAAATTACCCACTTAAATAAAAAAATAAAAAAATAAATAAAATTATAATTCATAGTCCACAATGGCATTCTGATCAATTCATCACAAAAGAATGGATGAAACTCTAATGGTGACCAACATATTGAGTCAGTTGTTAGATGATCATTAAAATTAAGGGATATTAATAATTATATTAAAATTTAGAAGAATTTATTGTAATTTATTCTTTAAATATATATATGTATATATATAGACACGTACTTGTATTCAGTGAATTAAAATATTGGGACTATAACCCTCGTTGACATATGTATACATTATTCCAAGTAAGAATTTGTTTGATTATAAATGGTGTGTGTGAGTGTGACTTCTCAATCCCCATCACTTTGGAGTTTGGGGGTAATTTACGGTGTACTGTGTAGTCTATATTGTTGTATCTTTTTCGGATTTTATTTATTTATTTGGTTTCATGTACTGCAGTAAAAGATTTGTTTTTGGATTGTAATATTTTTTTAAACGTCAAAGGATCTAAGTTATTGGTATAAAAATGTATTTAGTTTATGACCATTTATAGCCAATGTGTTTATATATATATATATATATATATTGAGTTGTAAAGTATTTTTTTACCATTTTTACATGATTTCTCAATAGATCACCTTTGTATTTTCGTGAAAATAGGTTGATAAAATAGTCTAACTACAATCAAAATTTTACGAGATAATTTAGGACTATAACATTCAAATTTGTCGAAATCCCACTGAATAAAGTTAAAAATAAGACGGAGTCTATCTCAAGTGAGATAAGTATAATTTTTAATATAATAAGAATATATTTATAACGATGATAAATTTTAGAAGACGTGAGTATTCATATTTATATTGATGTGTATGGCAGATCCGCAGGCACAGGAGGGTGGACCACCCTAAGATAAGTACAAGTTTGCGTGAGATAGGGTTAGGGTTTGCTCAATCCCAAGTATGAAATATAGATTGAGACACAAATGAATTTCAATTTTGTAGGACCAAAACCAAATTCCCATCTGATATGAGCACCATATTCAATTTCAAAAGATAGAAATAATCTATATAAATAAATCATAAGTCAAAAGTATAGATGTAATTATCCCAAAATGGAATGACATAATGTTAAATCTATACTCTGTCTCAGCAACAACATGAGTAAAATTGCTGCTAAAGTAACGGTGGTTACATGTAGAAGTTCAAATTCACTACAACTATTTTACAGGTCCTTTCGAGACTCCAAGCTTTGGTGTATGTACTGTACAGGCCTCAATTTGTAGCCTGATCTAAAGATGTTTTCGCATTCCAGCTTGTGATATTTGCAAATAATCCATCAAAGAATTGCTAGCATTACGAACTTGCCTAGCCGTGTGATGAACCATGTTTGTATAACTGGAAATCTGTCTACTGTTGAAAATTGTCGATCATGTGCTGTATAACATCAGCGCCAGCAGAATTGATACAGTAAGTCTTAACCTAAACATAGAAAATGAGATTTGGCGTGTTATTACTATTGCCGTCTCAGAAGTTAACTGCAGCTATAAGAAAGCATGTAAAGAGATGATGCTGAAATGAAGAAAATGAAGTGCCATGAGAGGATAATTTTGCTTTTCAAGTTGAAGACACTAAACAAACTGACTCAGAAACCTTTTTGTCCAAAATGCAAAGTTCAAAAATTTCTGGACGACGTATAATAGTGCATTCGGTGCAATGAAATTCGATGGTTCTAAGTGGATATTATATTAGTGATCATTTGATCGACCAAGAAACATCATGTATGCATATTATTGGTTTTAGGACACAGTTAGAGACATGCCTGTATTGTATTGTGTGCAAGAAGTCTTTGCATACTTCCTTTGAAGCTGACATCAACACGTTCCCAACTCAGTCTTGTTAATCCTTTGAGCATTGTCTCTACAATGTAAACAGAATAGGATCTAAACATTCTATGTCGTAAATGTAAATAACATCCTTCCCATAATACAGTAGGATTATGAGCTGTAAAACACATGAAAGTAAGACATGTTAACGTTTTAAGCAGCTTCAAAACTTTACACTCTGGTGAGATAACATATAATGCTGAGACAAAAAAAAGATAAGAAACAATAGAAGCTGATGGTGTGTTTCAGTAGAGCCAAATACATTTTATTTGCTCTACTTGAGATACTGACATGTTGAAGAATGAAGAGGCAGTGCCTAATATTGCCGGTCTTACTCAACTTCCATCAAACCAAAACACTGAGTTGAATGCCAAATTAAAAGTTACAATCTGAAATAACCCCCAAGTTCAATGTCCACATTTGATCAGATTGGATGTTACGCTCTCTATCTCTCTCTCACTTGTATGCTTGCCATGAAAAGTGAACTTTTTAGCCCAAGCTCCACTTGGTCTCACAGCAAGGTAGCACGGTGGTTTGGATGAACACATGCACCAATATTCTTTGCTAAATTGCATTGATTTTATATATTTGGTGGCAGAATGAACAAAGACTTTTGTAAGTAATAGTTGGAACTACAAATAAGGATACAATTTCATCTGAAGTAGAAGGTCTTGGTTGTGTGTGATAAATTGCAAAGCAAAGCAAACTCTTTATCAGTTAATCCGAGAAAACTTGGTTGGATATTAAAAAACACATCCTAACAGGTAAAAAAGAATAACATTATATCCATGCAAAAAGAGACATTCATGTAAAACACACCTTCCATTTCAGAGGTCCTGCGTCTAGCAACTTTGGCTTTCAAAGAAACTTCTTGTGGAGCATTCGCCGTATATGATTTCTCCTCATTGACAATGTGCGGGTATTTAGCATTTTTCAGAAGACTCCTACGCTAAAAACAAATACACTGTAAGATGTTTGGTGTGTATTAGTTACAAGTATATGTGGCAAGTTTTACCTTTGGGAGTTCATTCCGGCGACGCAATGATGCTGAACTCCATCCAACTAGATCTATGTTAAGTGTCAAGGTCATCATATAAGGGGAGAAAATTAATTTGCAAGAATGCCCTGTTAGCATCTGGAAAAATTGATGCTTTTTACCATCTTAAGTTGCAACTCTTCTGCCATAATTCTGGTGGCTTACACAAATCAGTCTTAAACTACCAAAACTTCATTTAGATGCATTTTGTACATTAGAATGGGGCAAAGAGATAAAAACTGTAAAATAAAATCAGGATACGGTCATATTGTGCATTTGAATAGGCAATACGCCTCTTAAACAACTGCAAAGCAGATCTGCAATGGGAGGCAAGATTTATAAACTTCATTGATTCACTTTACAATAGTTGAAAGCCTGAGAACCTAATGAAAATGATAATGACTCACATGAACTTAAGGTCTTCAGAGTCACTGCTCATCCTAAGCAGAAGAGGAGGTTTCCCCTCATCACAATCACTCAAGAACAGATGTCTGCCTGTTCTACCAAGTAACCATGAAGCCCGTGATGCTACTTTCTCCATGCTGTAAAACCCACAGAACACTGGAACCTGCATGAGAATAAGCTTATTATGACACAAGAATCTTACTGATCATTTTTTCAAAACATCTGAGTAACTTATGATGGTACTTATCTGGAGTACACCCAGACATTTCATTTTCAAATAAACTAAAACATAACCAACAAAAATACAGATATCAGTTTTCAAAAATCATTAAGCATACTACAGTATACCAATGAAAGGGCAAACAAAAGCTGGAGATCATCAAATTCAGACAAGGGAAAGTGAAAACAATAGACAAAGTGAGCATTCGAGAATCATAACTAAAAAGGAGACCTATGATGCTTGAACACACTAGACCTAGAGAAGTAACATGATGGGAGCTGAGAGAATTAAATCTAGTCGCAAAGGAAAATAGATGGGTATATGTATTCTGATGCCACTGTCAATAAAAGTTTAAAATAATCAATTGTATGTCAGGGTGTGTGAGGGCCTTTTTCTTTAAGAAAATATGGAATTAGTTAAGGAACATGCGGTGCCTTATAAAGACAAATTGTCATTCTTATTAGACCATACAAAGACGAGATGAGTATTTTAGACCATTCAACTGGATGCATAATACCGAGGAAACAATTTAAAGAATAATGAACAAGCATAGATTTTATGTTATTTTCCTAAGGCAAGCACTTAAAGACCATCAACAACATGAAGAAATATCCACTCTGCAGGTATTTAGAAAACTTTCTCCAACATATCTGCAATAAGTTCATTCTGAGAGAATGAGAGGATGACATATAATAAACTGAGATACCTGTTTATGCCCTCTGGAACCAAGATGTGGTGTTGCACAGGTAATGAAGTTTACAGGTTCAAGTCCAGCAATATTTCCCATTGGTTTTTCTTCTAAAGATGACTTGTGAGACTCATCCTCACCATATTCACCATTTTCTTCACCAGGTTTTGACATTAAATCTCGTCGATGAAGCTCTGCAATAGCATATCTTGCTATCAAGCCACCAAGTGAGTGGCCTACAAAAGAAATCTTCTGAAGATTTGGATGACGATTGACAACAGAAATCACCTGAAAGTTGAATAAGGCAGCAAACCTTTAAGACCTAGCTACAGAAGCCTTTGGTTCAAGTGGCAGCTACAGTCATTCTTTTGCATGACTGGCCAAAAGGTTAGAGTTCGCAGGTAAATGCATTACAAACCTCATCTGCTAATCTCTTCCCCATAACATCAACCCCATCAAATGTCAACATTGAAGAATTAGACTCACTGCCTGGACATAGCATGTTGATTGAGAATAATTCAGGTTAAGATTCATAGCTTTTGACTTTACTGAATGCAGATTCTTGTAAAGACAACCAGTAAAAATTCACAAGTTTCAACATCTCGAGGAAGTTAGAAGATACAAAAGGGCATCTACTTGATAGTCTATAAAAGCATTACATTGTATCCAGCTTGAGTCACATATTAAAGGCTTGGTAACTGATTCCATCTGATATCACTGTCGAGAGATCACCTCAGTAAAGAATATATAACTTTCAACATAAAAGACAGATATGATCAACATATTTCTGGAATTCTCTGATTGCTCTCAAAATTGAATTGACTATTTTAAACGTATCCATCTCCTGATTCCACTATGAGTCTGTCTCTTGCAAAGATTTATAAATATTTAAAAAAGGTAAGAGATAAATAATATTTACACATGAAGAATGAAAACGTAGAAATTCATAGAGTTCTGATTTTAAGATACAATATGATATTAAGAATAAATCAACAAAACACGACTTTGATTAAGAATGAAGGCAAGAGTTCAAGAGGATAGACAAGTTCAACCGAGGATGAGACCTGAGGAACTTTTGTTTGATGAAAATGTTGGATAATCTGATCCTTATTTTTAGTTTGTTCTTCATGATGAACTTTTCCTGGTAAGATAAAGGGCCCTTACTGTTATCTTGATTCAGATCATGTATTTATAAGCAGGGAACATTCTGAGGAAGTTTAAGAATTTTGACTATTTTCATGAGATTGCTTGTGTTTCCTTTGACTCCTTATTTCATTGATGGCAATTCATTATTTCATGTATTCACTCCTTCTGACTCTTAAGTAGGTAACCTGATAGATTCAACCTATAGAGGGTTCCTCGTTTTAGTGTTTGAGGAGTCCATCATTAGGCTTCCCTATTCTGGAAGTTCATTTGGGTTAAAGAGCAGGGAAATTTTTTCGGATATGTTAAACATAGTTTGTTCCCTTGAAATTTCCTATGTGAATCCACATGGAAGAAATCGTTCCGAAGTCGTACAAAATTCATCCACTTGGCATTGTCAGGTATCTTACATGCTGGTTCTTTCATTGCAAGACCAAATTCTCAAAAACCGTCCTGTGTTCTGACTTTCAGTGAAAAAATTCTCACATTCAAGTTCAAGGTAAAGAACATTGAGAATGACTCCAAAAGATATACATATTCTGTTCATTAAAATCATCCAATAAACATGAATGTACAGTAAAAAAAAATTCATACTACTGCTAATTTACAAGGCGAATTGCTCCCTTCCTATAAATCTAATGCTACAACTTCCTGTACAAGACACAATATAACGGGACACTAATTTACCTAGGATGCAATGACCTGGGCTTTTTAAACAACAACATTACTTTTTCTGTGCAACTTCAATGATTCATATGCAAATACAGAGTGAAGTAACCTTCATTTATAAGATCAGCTTTACGCCACTCGTTAACTTTCTCTGTGGCAATAGCTTTGCTACTAATTCGAAATATGATTTCATTTGAATAATCAAACTTAGAATCCAAACAGATGGAGTACCACCCTCAGGGACCAACCCTTTGCAATCGAACTACGAGCTTAACTTCCCAAACATCAACTTCACCACATATTTGAAACAACTTCCACCAATCACTTGGGTACAAAATTGACGACCGTGTAAGAGATATTAATACTGGTAAGCTCAAGAATGCAACAACAGCAAGTGGACAGAGAAAGTTATAAATTAAAATTGCCCAACACAATGGATGAACAAAAACAGAGCTAAGACAAATCAATGAAATCCAAAGATCACAAACAAAACCCCAAAACAGAATATAGAGCTCACAATGTACTAGCACATCATTCGGGTACGCCTTCACGAATTGCTTTGCAGCATACCTCCAATTTTGAGCACTGCAAACACACGTAAATCAAACAATAACCGACCACAGAAACATATAATCATTGACTACACTATCATGATCAGTAGGGACAAAAAAAGAAAGAATTGAAACTGAAGATATGCATCCATTGCTATTCTCAAACCTTCCAATAATTCCATTGACCATAACAACCAGATGGGTCGGCAGGTGATTCCTCCCGTTGCAACCGGCTTCCACGTCGAAACCCCCGGCTGCATCCGGTTGCTCCGCCGCCGGAACACCGTCGTCTAATCTCATACACCCAAATCTCGGAATAAAACGATACCTCCTCTTCTTCTGCTTCCTTATTTCCTTATTCTTGATATTCTGATTGCTCGAGCTATTTTCCTCCAAACCCATCTGCTTTTCTTGATCCACTTTCTCTTCTCCAACGGTTTCTGCTCTCATATTCTCCATCTCCATTGAACCCATTAACATGAACTAGAAGGTTTTACTTCTACGCCCACTGTATATATGTTAAGTACAGGATTCTGAGCAACGGGTTGTGGTGAAAGTCAGTTGAAGAAAAAGGGAGCGCCATGGGCGACTGCAGAAGCATACAAGTCAATGCATTCAAACTCCTTCGCTTTCTAGAATTAGTACATTAATCAACACAACAGTCCCTATTCCAATTACTTTAAGACAAAATCCAGATTCAAGGAAGCTAACATGTTGAAGTTCTTGGATTGGTTTATGGTGTTTATATTAGGGGTAAACCTGGAATTTGCAGCGGTCAAGATCTTGAACGAGACTAATCAATCATTTACTTTTTCAATTGTTTGTTTTTGAAAGATTCAGGATTATTATATTATGATTCAGGATTATGTTGGCGAATTGTATTTGAGGGTGGCGGAATTTGAAGAACGTTGTCTCCAGAGCAAGATTAGTCAACTCTTGTATTCCGTTTTGAGAAACTAATATATGTATATCTAACTTTAAAAGGCTTAATCTTTTTTTTTTTTTTTTTCTTCTAAGGAGTATCAGTGTTCGTTTCTATAATTTTTAAGTTTCATATTCAAGTATTCTTTTTTTTTTAGTATTATAATTATAAATAAATTATAATAATTCATATAAGTGAAATTATAAAATGAAATAAATACTCATAATCCAGTAAAACTTGAAACTTGATGTGAGGTCCCAAATCATATAATTTTATCATTATTTATATATATTTATAGGCATTCAAATTTGTCAATTTTATATTGATATGTACAATATATTTTTCTATTAATTTTATATTTTTATAAAATAAAATATTGAGTGATGGATAAAATCATATATTGTCATGTATGGAATTAAAAGTATTAAAGGCAATTTAAATATTTTCTTCAATAAAAGAAGCATATACCAATGATTTGGTAATTTTATATTACATGATGTGATTAAGGAAATAAATCATAAAGGGCCAATCATATCGCGCCACGTTATCAAGTAAATATGGTTAAGTCTTCCACCCTACAACTATAAATAGAGGTGTTTCACTAATCATATCACGCGTCATCAAGTAAATATGGTTAATTCTTCCACCCTACAACTATAAATAGGGGTATTTCATCACTCAACAGATTAAAAACTAAGTTTAAGAACCTTTAATTCGTGAATAAGTCAAAAGACCAGCGAATTAACGTTGTCAAGACACAAATCATCTTGGCAGAAGACCAAAGCATCTAATTCACCAAGAAATACCCAAACTTCAAGTCAACTACTCCAAGTTTATAGCGTTTAATTCGGGAATAAGTTAAAAAACTCTGAATTAATATTATTAAAGGCCCAAGTCAACATCAGCGGAGATCAAAGTATCAAACTTCACCTCTAAAGTTGCCAAAATCAAAGATCGCATTCGTGAAGTGAAGAATCAAAGGTTGCAAGTAGCGATTTTATACCCACAAAAAGTACAATTAATCTTAAAACTTACTTGTAATAATTTTCCTGTTTCAATGAATTCAGAAACACGAACTTTACTCTATAATATTATAATAATAATAAAAAAAAAAAAAGAATTACCCAACACTCACCTAATCACACACATTTTTAAGATGCAATTTGGATGATAGGTTAGGCCCCGTCAGGTGTACATTATTAGATAGCAACATTTTAATAATGATTTAGACCTACATCATTAAGATAGCAACATCGACTCAATTTTGTTTCAAATACACACTATATAAAAAAATGAGATGGCAACAGTCAGTATCTATATATCATGTTGATTCAATTAATTAATCCAATTAATCACCTAATCAAGTACGAATGATCAGAAAACTATCCATCATCCTTTTATTTCATATTCAATTAAATTTTAAATAAATTACCTAAGTACCTAACCATTGATGAATTTGAATTTTGTACAACCCGTGCTCATATCAAGAAAGCCCATTTCCATCTTACTGTTGCAATCACGCAGCCCATTTATTATAACTTAGTGGGACAATTTTCTTGTGCCAAGCCCACAACAAAAAACTTCTATTCTTTTGCTCCAAATTTCTCTTTAGTCCTTTCGCAAAATTCTTTTATTGTATTTTTATATATATATATATAACGTACGATCCATTACATCATTCAATATACTTAAATTCAAAAATTAATTCAATCACAATTCAAATCAATTAATATGTTCAAATAAGATAAAGAATGAACAGACTACTATAAAAGTGGACATATAGACACATTTGTGGAACACTTGTGAACTTATAATTTTTTAATTATGAAGCCTAAATCTTACCAATCGTACAAAACAGTTATCAAATAAAAAAACACAAACCATATATTCAATTGGATTGAGTTGAGTCCAAAATCAGCACATCTCTGATCTAAGTGCAGTGTTAGGTTAAAGAGGAACATAATTTTATGACATTACATTCCTTTCTATCTCTCAAAGTTGCCAGATTTGACGTATGTGGCTCCTAAACTTAACCTCCTCTTTATTTCAATCGCCCAATCAAGTAATCCCCCAGATCAATTTCATTTCCCCCCACCCCCACCCCACCCCTCCCCAGCCCACCCCATTCCCAATTATTTTTCCATTTTTATCTATACATATTATAATTAATATAAAATAAATAAATCTAGATTCCGTCCTATCTCAGCCCTCTGTATAGCGTAAGGAAACTGCAACAAATAATCCATAATTAATCAATGTGAGATCATCATCATAATTCATCAATATCACAATTTCATTCCACCCCCACCCCACCCCTCCCCAGCCCACCCCATTCCCAATTATTTTTCCATTTTTATCTATACATATTATAATTAATATAAAATAAATAAATCTAGATTCCGTCCTATCTCAGCCCTCTGTATAGCGTAAGGAAACTGCAACAAATAATCCATAATTAATCAATGTGAGATCATCATCATAATTCATCAATATCAAGACTTACAATATATATGTGGAGAAAAGCGCAACTTTAGACCTAAATATGGATGACAATTTTAATTCCATACCAACTTATTTTAATTTTTTTTTTTTTGTAATTTTAAAGATTTTATACGTTGAGGATAAAAATGACTGAAATTTTCTAAAATAACCGGCACGTCAATAACACATGACCAGCTTAATTAAGTACACTTTTTCGATTATTTTCTTTTATCCTTTAAAAAAAAAATTAAAAGACAAAATACTTAATTGAATTTTTATTAAAATTGATATGTCTGAATACTTACAGAATTAAAATTATAGTTTTTCCTCTATATGTATGTGGGTACTATTACTGAAGATCATTTTTTATTGGTAAGGTTGATGTCTCACAATCAAGAGATTATAAGTTCAAGTCCTACGAATTCAATTTTAATAACAGTATGTTGTTTTTTTAACATTGAATTTATTAATTAATTTAAAATTATTAATATATTGGGTACTGAAAATATTAGTTGATTTAAAAACATGGGTATATTTTCAAAAAATATGTGGGTACTACTATATGGGAGTATATATGAATTGTAGTTGTAGTTGAGCATAAGCTTACATTGTTGTCAACAATCATTTGGGAGTTGCAAAAAATCACCGCCGGGTCCCGCGGCCCCTAAGCGGCTGTGGCCCGCCGTCACATCCAGTGATAGACGCCCACCAACGTCTACACCACCACCATTGTGGTTGTAACTTGTAACTAAATATATTATTACAACTATATAATATATATATGTGTGTATATGATTGGACCATGGTATTAATTGTCAGTTTGGTGGGCCCTAATTAAACACAGTCTTATTTCCTGTCTCTCAATGCCTTTGCCTGCTTCTTCGTCCCCACCATCCACATGCCTACTTCCCAACCTTGCCGGAGTTTTCCCTTCCTTTATTACATTAACTATTAGTTAATTTAATTATTTTAATTCGAAACAACGAGATTAGTTTATAAAAGCTGTTCTAAGCACGCAATGCAAAAGAAAGAAACACACCCTAAAAGTTAATTATTACAGTTATTGTCCCACGAATGGAGTCCAGTAAGATGGCGGCCTCAAGATTACGGATTGCTACCATCTGAGGAAAAGTTTTTATCCAAATCAGGTTTGATCGAACCAAATTAATTGTAGAACAAATATGATATTTTTATTTTATGATTAATCACTTTCTCTGATATGTACATGAATTATACAATAAGTAATATTATACTTGTTATATAATTGATTCAAATCAAATCAAATTTAATCCAATGTGAGTTAAAATTTTTCCCATCTCGATCCATTAAATTACGAGACATAGGAACAAAATTGTATTTCGACTAGTGCTGCGACTTATGAAAAACTGATGGAGAAACCCTAGAGGATTAAGACAAGAAAACCCTATAAACCTATAGAAAATTAGGAGAATTAGTGGAGGTCGGGGTCAGATGGACAGTGAGAAGGTATGAAAGGATGGGAGAAAGGGGCCAAAAGTAACTAAAAGAAAAAGTCTTCAGTGTGTGAGTGTGTGTGGATTTGTAATTTTGTGTCTCTGGTTGTGGTGGTGGGCCCTTTTGCTTATGTTTCTCATTTATTTTTTTAATTTATATGTAATTTATTACATTATTAGATCAATTATAAAATTAGTTTAATACATAAATAATTCAAATCAAATACATTGAAATGATACAAAAAATCAATAAACTACTATAAAAGTGAAATTAAAAATCGAACAAGATCTCATTGGCCTTCTGCTGTATTTTCGTATCTTACATTTTTATTTGTACTTATTTTCAAATAGAAACAATTCCAGAATTAAAAATTAAAGAGAACTGAATTCTGAAAATAGGTAGGGAAGGAGAAAAAAACACATGACCCGGCAAAATATATTGCAGATGATGATAATAAATGAGGAAAAATAGTAGTAAGTAAATAATGATGATATACATAGATAATAATTGAGGTGGTGCGTGTAGTGTGTGGATTGGGAAACAGCTCCCGCGCTGTTCTCGCGCGCCCTGAACCAGACGACATCTGCATGAGGGACCCCTAACCCGATGTGTCTACCGCTCCACACTGTGCTTGTACTTTCTTTGTACCCCCACCTCTTCCTCTTGCCTTTTAATTATTATCACTACCACCTTATTTTTACGTTTTGGTTTGTATGGATGGATGGGAGACTATGATTATTATTATTATTATTATTTAACCTTGGAACATATATAAATAGGTTTGATTGAGTGGTCAATGAGCGCATAGGTTAGGTGCAGAATTAAAGTTTCGAATCTTAATATTTTGTTGATATTCGAGATCTTCTTTTAATGGTCACTCAGACTTGACGGGGTCGATTATTTGTGATTGAAGTAGGAAATGAAGTGGATTGATTGACGAGTATGTAAGTTGGTTCGTGTATCTGTAAAAAGAAAAAACACATACGTACAAAATATTTTAAATTTTAAATGTAATTTGAAAATGTGCCGAAAGTAGAAAGAAAGTACTTGTAAAACACAAAATTTATGCAGCTTCAAGATTTTTTTCTACTTTATATGCATCTTTTACTAGTATGGTTTTGTGTCTAGTTAGATCCATGGTTGTGGGGCCGAAATGCAGAGTAGAGGTAGGTTCCACACTCTAATAGATTTAACATTGAAAAGGGGTCTCACATCACATACGACAAATTTACGAGATTGTGCCTCGTGATATAGTACAAAAGACTGTACATTTTAAGGTCAGCGAGATTTAGCTCAAGGCCGAGTTGGATAAAATTGATTTGATCGGACCCGATGATGTCGTCATTGTATATGATTGTTTGATCTTTAAGTAATCCATGCCTATAAAAAAAACACATCACTTTGATGCGATGGGTTCTAGTAGCCATAAACTGTAAATATCCCTCGAACCCGTATGTCAAGTAAGTGATTCTAAATTACAGTAATTACTCTAAGCATCGAAAAGTTGTGGTTAAAACCTATCCCATATATACTGAAATTGGTACAAGTCTTAAACCACGTGCAAGATTTTGAAACTTTATCATAATCAACTAGATCACGACATAGAACAAACACCTAATGATTTGTTTAGTCATAGTATCAATATCAAATGGGCGTGTCTCGATATGTATTATAACTTGATGCAGCGCTGGCATTAAGAACAAAAGTTCTGATGAGTTGTTTCACTATCAAATCGTAATGGTAAGAAAATTCAACTCAACTTTTGACCTTAACCAACATTTTTTTTCCCGAAAAGCTCTAAGAAGTTAGGCTCTTGCCTTTATCAATGTTGTTAAACAATTAATAACCAACGTGACCAAATCAACTACATTGCTTCTGCTTGTATTCACAAATTAAACCTAGCTAGCTTATAACTAATACCCCCATATATCACTGAGCTGTCTCACCTTGCAACTTTTCCTTAAAAAATAATATAAACCTAAAAAGCAATCAATGAAGCCTAGATTAGTTGGCGAAGTTGAGGCCTCACGACCAAGAGTTCATAGGTTCAAATTCCCCTAATATGTTAGTATTGGTCTACTTTAATAATAATATTAATTTACTGCAACAGTAATTATTTGTTATTTATACATATCTGATATTGATAATTAACGTATATTGATCGGTGGTGATTGAATTATAACCGGTTCAATCAAATATTAAAAAAAAAAAAAAGGAACTTAATTAGTTTGCATAGAATTTGGGACAAGTTATTTAGTTGGTAATCATTAGGGTTGCTTTAGCATCTTAACATAGTCTCCAATTGTAAGAAAACTTCGTGCATGAGCAATTAATAGCTATTTCAGCATATTAAAGTTAAACTTTTTCTCATGGTAAAGGTGTTCTACAAAAGTTGATCATAAGGATTAATTGCATGCAGTAATTAGATAAAAAAGATTAGCAATGATAAGCATGCATGCTAGCTTTGCCTTTTCTCGTACAAAAAGACTCTTCATAATTAGGTATGTATTTATAGGTACGGCTAATTATACCTTTTGATTTATTTATTTATCAAAAACTGATTAAATACATAAGTAATTTTAAATTTAAGAACATCAATAAATGAATATTTATATATTGTAAAAGTAAATATATGCCAAAGTTATGCGATTGGAGGTTTAAATGCATTTTTATCCCGTAATTATGCTATTTTGGTCTTTTAATCTTATAATTTATTACGGTAACAACTTAGTCCTGTATGTTTTTAATTTTCGCGATTTCATGACAGAGTTAGTCTAAATTTTCAAAGTTGACAAGAACTTTATGATTTCACTTTTGGGCAAAGTTTCAAAATTTCCTACAAATTCTGTCTTAAAATTGCAAAGTTTAGAAAAATGAAGGACTATTTTACAAGCTTATTATTAAAAATCCAAATAACTATAATATTACAAGATTAAAAAAGCAATTAAACTCGGGATCGGAATTAAATATTGTTAAAATATCGAGAAGTATATGGATGAATATATTTGCTAATGATATATATTCAGATATTAAATACATTAATAATTCTTAGCTAAAGAATATAATTTAAAAAAGTAATGACGAAGTAGAAGTAGACACACGTCAAAAGTTAAGAAATTGAAATTAAAATATTGTAAAAATTTGGAAAAGTGTGAATGAAATACATAATATAGATTTGTAGATGTGGTAGTGCGGAGTGCGTGCATAATCCATTATACATGGAATTTAGTCAGTCAAAAAAGAGATGAAGCTCCTCAACAAATCAACTATATATGATCACATCTTAAATAAATCCGAAAACAAGTTTGGATTTATGTGAACTTTAGTCCACTCTTGTGTATATATATGAGTCCTTTTCATCACCTTAATTACTAGGTTTTGTATTTAGTTTTATATATATATAAAAAATATGCATGGTCGATTAATTTGTTAATTTTTAATTTAAAAAAAAAGAGTGGAAAAGGTTAATTATATATATATATATAAATAATCACATCAACGTATGATCATGCTATGTATTTAATCATGATCTTGAACAGTTATGTTTGGAATCATAATATGTTTGGAATATATAGCAACCGTTTTATAATGATAATAATAACAATGATACGAGTAGATTATTTTATGACCATAATCGGAAGTTTATATTTTCAACATTTTATTTCATCAAAATTACATTTCAATTGAAAGATTAGTACTATAATTTTGAATTATATTTTATTAAATATCGATGGACTTTAAATTTTTTTAAAATAGAGTCATTTAAGATCATTTCTTTTAAATGTATCAATCTAAATATTGCCCCACATTATTTTTAATTCTTTACTCCTTCACATGAAACACTTTGAATTCCAAGTCTTTCACCTGTTTTAACTAATCAATATTAAATTAAACGACCATCTCATAAAAAAAAAAAGAAGCTTGATTTCAAACTTTAAATTAGTAGGATTAAAATTAAATACAATTAAATTTAAATATTTCAATAAATATATACGACATAAAGTGAAAAATTATTGATGTATGATAAGACCACACACCCTAGCCTACATATGTGTACCATATATATATATATAAATAAAAAACATAAAGATTCATTAAAAGTAGCAAAACCCGTAATATCATATCAAAAGTAGTAAAGTAAATAAAATATTCCCTTCCTATTTTTAGTCAATTCTTCTGTTGACATTTACTGTGTCTTCCCTATTCAAGTGATTAATTATATAAATAATCATCCTCCTCTTAATTAGTCAAAGCCAACATTGCAATTAATTACACTGATGGATACAGAATATTTTCACCAACAATGAAATGACAGTTGGATTAGCATTCTGTCAGCTGTAATGCTAAGCAGCTGGAATTTGGATTAAGTTCAGAGCATGATGTTAATCCTTTTTTTAGGGAAACTCATTATGTGAATGATGCTAATCCACGTAGCTCTTGCACTGTTCTTGATCAATCATGCCCTGGATTAAGGTCATTCGTCTCCTTGGATTCTTGTTTCTTCTTCTTGATTGGTAGCTTAATCAATTATTTAGGATAAGATCATACATCCAAACCATGATTATTATTTTTTTTAGATGCCAAGTAAATAAATGTCTCAATTACTTAAATAATACGTTACTTTGATCACTACAATAATATAACTTGAAAATGAAATAACTTATAATAAACGCACATAAAATGAGATAAATATCGATCCATACGTTTGATAGGATTCCGATCCTTAATTTTTTAACCATTAAATTAAGACATCATTGATATATTTAAACCATGATTGATCATATAAAAAACGATTAATACCTTTTTTTTTATGATTTTAAAGTTGTATAATTTTGACAAAGGCTTGTAATGTCGTGATTAAAACTATATCATGTTTTAATTGTTTCCTTCTATTTAAAAAATATAATGTTGGTTGACTATCTCCATTAATAATTAATTATGAAAAATAACTGTTTTTACGGCCAAGATTGTATTAATTAAAGCTCCTAATTTAATTATTTTAAGTTGTAGAAGAAATGTATAATGCTCATTCAATTACAACATAGTCACAATATGATCTGTTTTTGTTCCTCTCAACACAAACATCATAGAAATATGCAATAAAGGGTAAGTTGCCGAAGAAGAAAATGTCCAAAAGAGTTGCCAACAAAATCATTCTTCATCAACTCCATTTCTCTGTTGTTGCCACTTATATCCATTCTTATTTTAGAAACTCATTAACGTTTCAACTGCATTTCTTGTTTCCATTTAAAGCAATTATTATTTATTAATGATCTATAATTATAAAATTCTATAAGTATATATAATTACATCTAATTATTTAATCTAATCCGTAGTTGTTGATGTTTATACCGATTGATCATAGAACAAAAATTCTGTTTTATTTCGATTAAGCTTCCTTCCTATTAATCTGGAAGTTTTTCTCAGGTACAAGAAAATTACCATATTTTTGTATAATTAACAGATCGTTTAAAATGTGTAATAAATGTAATACAATTGTCATTATTTTATTATAATTAGAATTAATTATACTTAGAATTTCTCCAAAAATGCGAAGTTATAGCTTTCCCAAAATATTTTCAAAATTACATCGATAGTCCCTTACTACAAGAAAATAGATCAACAATTATGGAAAAAAAAATTAGCGTCGAGCTAATTGATAAGAAAACTTTTGTTGCTAATCCACAAATTTGATTAGTAAAATTCTGTAGCAAGTAAAATTTTTAGTATCAAATAATATAAATTAGCAACGATAGCTTTACTTGCTAATTAATTAGCTCGACACTATTTTTTCTTTTTTGTAGTGTCGACAAGAATTCCTCATTCACAAATTATATTTATTCCGTTAAAGTTTACATAAAAAATACTAACGTCAGCAAAAGATTTTTACATAATTTATAAATTTCGATATAATGATACAAAAAGTTTAAAACTAAATTTTGAAAATTTTGATGATTTACATAATAGATATATAGTTTTCATTTTGGTAGCAAAATTGAGTCCCCTCCCCCTTATTAGTTTAGTTGGTATTGATTTGAGGGAATAATTGAAAATTGATGGAGCAGAGATGGCTAAATTGGATGAAGATGTGAGCGTCCATCAAATCACCACAACCCCAACGCAAGTGAAAATATATACGATGTACTGCTTTTCATTAATTAGTACAGTCTTAAGTGTTGTACATTCAATGAACAATCAAATAGTTTTACAACTTTATTTAAAAGAAAACACGATTCACTATTATTTTTTAAATAAATAAACTATATTAATAATATTAAATATTTATATCTAAAAAACAATCGAAATAATTATATATTAATTATCAATATTAGATAACTATATTTAATAAACAACTAATTTTAAGATAGAACGACACTTATTATTAAAGTAGAATAGTATCATACACATGAGCAATATTCGAACTCATAACCTTAAATTTATAGAACCTCAATTTCGCTAATGAAATTTAAATCCCATTGGCAATATATAGTTTTATGTTAATTACATAGAAAAGAATCCTATTATGATAGCAATCACAATTTTTGCAGACTAATCCTCAGCAGCAGTCCAATACCCCCCAACCCTACGTACTGTCGGATTTTACAATTTCAAAAAAGTTATAATTACATCAAAATATTGATTATTAATTCAACCAACGCAACTGGATTACGATGATTGACAAGATAGCAAGCCTCGATCATCATCTCTTGTTCACTTCTACATATTATACTTGATTCTTTATGATGTTAGCTTCACGTGATATTTTTGCTTTGATGCCATTTTAATTTTAACATATTAATTAATTTTTTGGAATAATTACATTATTTTTATAAGATTTTATATAATTGTATATAGATATTCTATAATTTAAAAAAAATTATATTTAGCATTTATGAAATTTACTTTCATCTAACAAATTAATAATTTTTTTAGTCAAAATTCACTAAATTTATTGATATTATTAAAAAAAATTAAATAAAAATTAACATTTACATTCTATTGACTTATTATAAGAAAATAGAAGATTAATGACAAAAAAAATCAAGCGATAATTTTAATATTGTCACTAATTATATATATTTAGTGACAACATTGTTTATTTTGTCGCAATAAGAAATTTCATAATTTGAATAATAACTATTGTTTTGTAAAAATTGTAATTAACATGAATTAGTGACAAAAAAATATACATTAAGTTGTCACTAAATACAATTAGTAACTCATTTATAGTGACAATTCAGTGACAACAAATAATAATTATTATTATTTTATATTGTCATTAACTTGCCACTATAGATGTGTCATTAATTATATTTAGTAACATCTTTCTACATATTTTTTATCACTAGTAATTATATAGTGACAAGATAAAAATTATTGTTACTTAATATATATATATATATATCATTAGTGATAATTTTAGAATTATCACTCAATAATTTGTCTAATATTATATTTTTTTGTGGTGACATGCATTAATATATAAAGATGTATAAATGTAATTTGGTAGTAAAAAGAATTTATTTGACTTGCAATAAATCAGTAATAAGTATTTAAGAGTACATATGGATGTTTGTTTAAAGGGACATATTTGTTAGATGAAAACAAATTTAAATAATAAATACTAAATATAATTTTTCAAATCATAAGAAATTTATATGTACTTACACTAAACTTCATAAAAAAGAAAGAGTAATTAGTTATCCCTAATTCTTTTAATTATAAATCGAAATTGAACATGACAAAAAGTGTTATCCCATGTCGTTACATTACTAAAAATGCATTTCTTTTCTCGTAGATATTAAAAATATTTCATGTCATGTATATGGAATGTGGTTGGAGGACTAAGTATGAACTAATGTTGCTAAACCAATATTTAAATAAGGGCAACAACTTAAATTTTAGGGTAAATGATAGCTGCCGCTTATGAGGAGATATGATTACGAATACATTCTCGTTATTTGAAAAATTATAAATATTTTATCAAATGAAAATAATTATATAGCTTTTAAAAAGTATTTAAAAAATATAAAAAAATTAAAGATAAATAATTCATAAAATTATTAAAGATAAATGATAGCAACCTACACACACCTACTCTCTCTCTCACTCACGCACTCTTATTATTAATTACTCTACTCTAACTCTACTATCCCCAAACAAACACTCCTACCTAATTTTATGCATCCAACATTTTTCTCTCTCTTTTCCTAATATACTAAACTTTCAACTGTTGCACGCTTCATTTTACGAAAAAAATTGATATAATTTAATTAGATAGCTAATTAATTATATATATGATTGATTTTCAAACAATGTATATGCCACGTACACTACATTGTATCTACTGAATATTTTAGGGTACAATTTTTTGGTGGAAAATACCATACACTAGATTAGTTCCGTCATTAGAAAATTAATAGAATTAATTATAGTCACACATTGTTATAATTTATTCTTATTGTACATATATCATTGATTAATTATTAATATGGCTAAAACATTCAATGCTACAAATCATAACCTTAATTATGAAAATTGTATATAATTAATTATCGTTCAGATTCTCCCATAATATTTAATGAAAAAATATCTGAAATTATAAATATGAAGCCAAAGAAATGTCATATCGAATAAAAAACAAAATTTAGTACTGGGTCTAGGTTGGACCCCCACCCCCAATTAGGGTTGGCGCAATCAATTAAATCAATTTTGATCATATTAAATTAATTATAAAATAAAATTTAATATATTTGTCATTTATTTAATTATTTTTTTATTTATATATCATCACATTATAAATATATTATATTAATAAATTCAAATTCATTTAAATTGAATATTGTTAGAATTTGGGTGGAGCGATTATTGATCAAGGGACGGTGGCACTTTGTTCTCTCCTCCTTAGCCGCCAGCTATTGTTGAGATTCAAACAGTGGCAACCCCACCCCCAGGCATTATAATCTTCCAGCCATACATGTCATTCTTGTCTCTCATGAAAACACACACTATGCACACATACATTTCCTCTCTCTGTAGTAGAACAATTATAATTAATGTTACTGGGGTGGTGCATGTGTACTGTGCATGCACTGCGCACGTGGTTGTTCTGCAGTGAGCTCAAATTGGGTTTTCATTTATCAGGAACAGTGAGGTGTTTGATGTTATGACTCACACACAATGACACATATCTGTTTGGGGTCAGTGAGCTTTTCACTGTTTACCGTTGAATGTGCAGTGCTCTGTGTCTATCTTTCAACTATATACATATATGGTAGTGGTACGAGCTTCATGAGCCCCAGCCCCTGTGATGTGTGATCTCACCTTCCGCCACTACATTAATTATTTCAACTGTCTTTCATTATGTTAAGTAGATATCTATGTTTGGGTGAATTTGTCAAAACTTGAAATTTAACTTGTAATATATTTTTGTGGACTCCAACTTTCACCATTATATAAAAGAATATATTTTTAAAATAATAAGATTGGAAATGAAAAATAAGTATTATTAATAAAGAAATGCAATTTTGATTTTATAATTAAATCAGACAAAATTTTACTTTTAATCTACTTTATAATTAAATGAGAAATAAGAAATTTTTTAGTTATCTACTTTATAAAATGTTTAAGATGGTCCCAGAATTCAAAGAACTCGGCGCATTCAATCATCTGCTATACATAATTTTTAAAACAATCATAAAATTGAGAAAACTTGACACATTTACTCCTATAAATTTTGTAAAGCGGAGGACTATATTTTCTCAATATTTGGGATAATTTTGAATTCCAAATTGGGGCCATTAAGAAAATTTCAAATGTATCGAGTTTTCTCAATTTTGAGATAATCTTAAAATTCTCCCAATATTGGGATCGTTTTAAAAAATTTTTGTAAAACAGAAGATTAAACGTATTAAACTCCTTGTAAAACTAAAAATGTACTTTTGCCTTATATGGAATAACTCTTTTGGTCCTCTTGAATTTTAAATTTACAATTGAGGATTATAAATTAAAAAATTACCATGTAGATGCTATTGCAAATTAGCATATATTTGACATGTGGCCCTTTTAATTTGGGAAATCTTACTTTTTCTATCAGTTTTCTTGATGAAGTATTTTTGCCCTAATTCTATTGTGAAGAACAAGGAAAAAGTGTTGATTCTGAAATATTTTATTTGTTGTCCCATAACTTACGTCTTATTCACTTTTATTCCATTAATTATGGGAGTTTCACGTTAAAGACAATAATATATATATTTTCACATTTAGTCCTGCCGTTAATTATTTAACGGAAATGACAATGTGATAGTCATGTTGCTGTTAAATGAACGTTTTGGAGGGGATATTGGCATGTGCAAGGCACATACTTCATTTTTTAAGCCAACATACTCCCTAAAGTCCTAATCCATTTTCCCTAAATTTTCTCTAGCAAAACCCTAATTTGAGCGTATTTTTCAAATCTCACCTCCAAGCTATATCTTAACTGCAAACAACCAGAAAAGTGAAGGATCGCACTTTTTTTTTTCTCTAAAAGTTATAACAGAGTAAAAATAGATAGTATTTGTATAAAAAGTTAAAAGCATATAAAAGCTAAATTGAACAATGCTTGAAAAAAAATCACTTTTAAAATAAACTTAATTAATGAAATATTATTTTGCTCCTATGTATTAAAAAGATACTATTTTTTTGCTTATTATTTCACTTGTTGTTTGTCACTAATAATTATTTTTCTTTAGTATTTCATAAATATGTTTTTAAAATTATTTAAAAAAATGTATTTAATTTAATAATACTCCCACTAAGTAATATAATTGTTGATCCATACACAACAACTATTTTGAAAGTAGAAGCTGGTATCCCAAATACTTAAAAAGTACTTTTTTTTAAGTCAGAAGTTGAAAATATTTTTTTAAAGCGTTTGTAAATACTCTAAAAATTAAAGTGATACAAAAACCAAATTTCAATAATGACCAAAAAATGCGTGTTTGTTGCTGATGCGAGAAAGATATATATTTTCTTAGATTCTTGTCATTTTAATGAATTGGTTACAATTACCCTATATATTTCAATTATCAATAATTAATATATAGCAATTACCAATATCAGATCAACATAACTAAAAAATAATTATTATTATAGTAAATCAACGACAACTATTAAAATAGATGAATATATACTCAAACATTGTTAAAATTTAAATCCACATCCTCTTAATTATCAAACTTTAATATCGCCAACTAAACTAAACTAGGTTGACCTTGTGTGTTGCCCAACACTCATAAATATAGTACCTCCATTGCTGACCAACACCTAAAAGTTTGATTTCCTCATTATTCACTATAAGTTATAGTATTTAGTATTACAATAAATATTTATTGTACCATTTGGTAAGTTGGGCTATAAATTTAGCGTCCCAAAGAAATAATTACAGGCACTGTGTCAACAAACAAAGATCCTGTGACAATTATGGGATGGGTATTACTGACTTATATTGTGGCAACTGCCCTCATAAAGGATGTTCTGTATGGGACTCAATATTTTGTTGTGCAGACGACATAGATGTTGGGTGTGTACGAGTGAGTGGGAAAAAAATATTGCCCTGATAAAGGGTTAATATTTAATAAAATTTCAGAACGCGTGCTATTTTCTAGTTTTAAGGTTCAAATCACTAAAAAAAATGTAATTTTATCGTTACAATTAATTATTATGATAAAAAATATATATGGCAAATTTAGATTAATTATGAATCTGCAATGGTTATTAACCGTTATTTCTATAAGTAAGACAAAAATATTAGTCATAAAAATCGGCAAAGATTTTCAATAGCTAAAAATTATGACAAATATTGATTCATCGTGGTAGAAAAGTTAAGTTTTTATATTAGTTTTATTTAACCATGATTAATAGTACTGATTTATCATAATTTTTAATTCGTGACAATTTATAATGTTGCTAAAAGTTATTTTTTTTGGTGGTGACTTAAAATTATTAATATCTATTATACTGATAATAATAAAAATACAAACGAGTAAAAAATAATATATTAGTGACAATTCAACAACAATACAAATATATTGGCTTAAATATATATTTTTTCAATTGCAATATATATATATATATATTTGGTTCTATATTTTAGTATTTTTTGGCATTATTATTCTTTATTTTTGTAGAATTGTAAAATAGTCCTGTAATTTTTTGATATTTCACAATTTTGGTCCATTCGACGGCAAATTGTGTAAAACTCGCTAGAATAATTAGTCATGTGTGCCTCACATGGTTTGTTTAAGTTGAGATTTTTGTTCTAATTGGTTCACTTTTGCAAATATGGACGAAAAGTTAAAAATAAAATGACATGGCACATAATTTATTTCGACAACTTTTGCACTATTTGTCACTAAAAGGACCAAATTTGTGAAATATCAAAAGATTCTTTTGCAATTTCTAAAAAGATAAATGATGAAAATGCCAAAATCACAAGGGGCACATGATTATTTTGACAACTTTTACAAAATTTAGTACCAGAAGGACCAAAATCGAGAAATGTCATAGGACACCTTTTGCAACTCAAATACATATATTTAAGCCCAAATATGATTATATTAGTGACAATTTAATGCTAATACAAATATAACAAAAGCTACATCTATTATTTCTATGATCAGTATACATGTATGACTAATTGTTTATAATAATAATTTTACGTATAATTTTTTTTTTTGTCGCTAGCTATTGCTAGTGATGAGTTTTACAAATAATTGTTACAATAAAATCACAAAACACATTAATGTCAGAAGATAATTTTTTTACTACAAGAAATATAATATTAATTCATATTAATAATAAACAACAGTGGCAAATAGTTATCGATCACGATCACGTAAAGGTTATTGGCCGCAGTTTTGATGAAGGTGACTAAAATATTTGCCATGTTAACTGTTTTTACCATGAGTCACAACTGTATCGCAAATAATTTTTTTTAAGATGGAAAAAGTTCATTTTTGTTATCAGTTATATTGGATTGTGGTTAATAATAGTATTTACCATGACTTTTAGCTATAATTATTAACATTGTAGTCAATAGTAATATTTTTCTAGTGTATTGACTTGTATTAATAAATAATTATAATATTAATTAATATCGTTAATTTAATTTTTTGGTACTGCTATAATACCATTTAATTCTCAATCAAGTTGTTAAATGTACAATTTGCATAGGCAGTACGTAGTATAACTATTTTCAGACGAATATTTTATTTTCTGATGTCATATGTTGTAATCATATCCTATCCATTAATTTATGTAATACGTAATTATTAGAACAGCCACTCAATAATCAATTCTAAAATCATCATCGGTGTTTCCTTAATTAAACTATGTTCAATGTACTTTACAACTCTAATCATATATATAATTACTTTTTCAATAAATTAATATACATTTCTTCCCCCACATGTATATATAAACTAAGGTCTATGATTTCAAAATCAAATCACTGATACAAAAAAGGTGTATTCTAAAATAATTATATTATTCTCACCAATTTTCTCCACGATTATTTAAAGCGGCGGATGTGTTACTGTATTCAAATTGATTTGATAAGAATTTTATTTAAACTTATTGTATGGCGTACACGTTATGTATGTGTATAATTTGAATTTTTATTAAACTAATTACTATGGCAAACAATACTAATTAAACGACAAAATTTTTACCAAAATTACAATATATTAAAGTATACATTTTTTATATGCAATATTTGATTCCTAATAGCTTTCATGCAAAATAAACATTACTTTATCAAAATAATAAACAATCTTTGTGAAGTCAAAAACAAGTAAAATGAAAAGTTAATAGCATACAAACTTGTAATTGAAGTGTATTAACATAATTTAATAAAAGTACATCAAACTACATCAAAAAAGACAGCAAAATGTTAAAGACTCCCATGTCACGTGAATAAGATATTCAATAAATTTGCTCTAAGTTTAATTACAAGGTTGTCTCAATTCTTCCACAAATTTGTAGAATTATCTTAAACGTACTATTTATATACCTTCTTCCAAATGCAATCATATACAATGCAAAAGAGAATAAATACTTAAACTGGCCACAATGAATACACACCTGTATTATTTTATGCACATTAGCAACTGCAAAAATATTTGTTCTTTTCACCCTCTCAGATATTTGTAATGAAATGTAAAACAACAAAAAAATAAAGAATTCTCTCATTACGTAAATCATATGCATAAATATTATATAGCTCTCAATAGGGAAAAATACTTTTCTAGTCCCATAAAATAAGGGCAAAATTTATTTTTGTACCACAACTATGGGAGTTGTCGCTTTTAGTCTCATAAAACTCATAATTATGTATTTTTAGCCCAAAAAAGTTAAATCCGTTGTGGTTTTGGGATTAAAAAGTCATAAAATCACATATTCTGAAACTAAAAATATGCGATTTTAAGTTTTATGGGAATAAAAGCATCACCTATTATAGTTGTGGTATCAAAAAATATTTTGTCCTTATTTTATGAGACTAAAACAAATATTTTGCCCGCTATCAACGTAAGATTCTAAAAAAAAGTTATCCCTGAAAAAAATTTATAACACATAACATAACAAAGAGCTATCAAAATTTATATTTTAAATGTGCATGAATAGACAACTATTCATATAAACTTTTTGAAAAGTATAGTTGTGAGGTATTTCGATTAGTATACATCTTGATGAACAAAGGTTGTTACTCTAATTTACTCCCTCATGTTTAATAAATTGTATGGCTAAATGCATATTGTCGTGTATATCGGGAGGTGATGTTTTAAGAACTATAGTTACATGACTAATAAATTAAATATTCATGATTCATTTACTCTGTGCAATTTCTCAATACTCTATCATTGAATTTTTCAAATTCACTAAAAAATAATAAAAGAGTCGTGAAACTGTACAAAATTAATGAATTATAATTATTTAATTGCCAATCCTGCACCGTCCAAAATAAAGATGATAAATGCAATTTAACCTAAGTGGTATAGAGTAAGATAATTAAATTTGTAAAAAGTAGTCCCTAAATTTTATATTCTCAATAAGAAAGACCCCATGTATAATTGAAATTCCAAGACTGAGACAACCCTCAATTTTCTGTGCAAAAGAATGCCTAGACTTGAACCCGAAACTGAAAAAGAGAACAGTGTAAGGTGAAAAAGCCTCGTGAAAGTAATCAAGTGGGGGGTGAAAAAACAACTTAAAATATAATAAATAAATAAAACATTAAAATCATAAATAAACAAAAGCATAAAAATTAAACTGGTTCACTTGTCAACTAGTGGTCTTTCTTTGCTTTTCCATCAATTTTTTTTCCAAGTTATTATATATATATATATATATTTGTTTATATTCTTCAAGAAGGAACGTCTTGTCACCCACCTCAACCCACTGCCGCTGCTGATTCCGGCCAATACCCACACTTCCTTCTGCCTCCTCCTCACTCAATTCATTCTGCAACTTCAATCATTTCATCATTTTCATCTTTCTTTTTCCCCATATTTTTTGCTAAAGCATCAAGAATTGCAAGCTGTCGACCTTCTTGAATCCAACTGCAGTAGAAATAGAAACCCTCTATTCTTCACTCTTTCTAGCAAGAGAAAGAGAGATCTTCGCTTGATTTTGAGCTGTAGATGACCTGGTTTCATGCTTTGTCTTTAGGGTTTCATTTTTCTCCAACTGTTTCTTGAATTTTTCGAAAAGGGTTTCTTCTCTGAGTATTTGTTTTGTCAATTTACGCATCTGGAAATGGAGGAGTACAACAATCATCATCATCAGCTGAGTGAAAACGCGAGTTCCAGGGGGAGTGGGTTTCCGTACGCGGGTCCAGTTCTTGCACCGAGCTCTTCTGTGTATGCGAGAACGAGTAGTGGGTCCAGCAATCACCATGGTCAGTTGCCGATGAACAGCTTTCATCTTCAATCTGGTGATTGTTATGATCAATCTCAAGGGCAGCAGCATCATCCCGTTGTGAAAACTGAAGCTGGGAGTTCACAGAATCATAATTCTCCCAGGTTTTACTATTACCAGAATGTTCAAGATCATCATCATCATCATAGTCATGATCACAGGAGACAGGAAAGTGATCAGGCTCCCGGCGAGGTTGATGCTATAAAAGCCAAGATTATTGCCCATCCTCAGTATTCCAACCTTTTGGAAGCTTACATGGATTGTCAGAAGGTTAATTGATTACCCCTTTTCAAACAACAATTATGTAGTTTAATTACTTATGTTCATTATGAATTCATCTACAGAATTTGTTTTCATTCTGTGTAATCACACTCACCCCTCTCTCCTTCATGCTATATATAAAGGTGGGAGCTCCGCCGGAGGTGGTGGCGCGGCTGACGGCTGTCCGGCAAGAGTTTGAGGCGAGGCAGCGAGCTACGGTGGCCTCCAGAGATGATTCAAAGGATCCGGAACTCGATCAGTTCATGGTAATTCCATTAACTACCTCGTAGTTTCTAGAGTTAATCTTTGTCTTTTCCTTTCTTTCTACAAGGACGATCGAGGTTGTTTCTCGAACTTACTGTTCAAGATAACTCGACCCGCTATCATTAACGTCGTAGGTGCAAAGTTCTTACCAAGAATCTACTTTGTCTAGTATGTCCGTCACACAGACACTCGATTTTTATACCTTAGGCTTAACGGACCATTTTGCATCGTGGGTTTTTGATATAATTCTTGGATCTGAAATTCCGATCTAAATGCAGGAAGCTTACTGTGATATGCTGGTGAAGTATCGAGAGGAGCTTACGAGGCCTTTACAAGAAGCCATGGAGTTCATGCGACGGATAGAAACACAACTCAACATGCTCACCAGTGATCCTGTCCGGATCTTCAACTCTGGTACATCAATTCTTTTCCGTTTTCTATCTTTTCTTTTCTAGAGAGAGAGAGAGATCTTTCATGGACGACATTGCCTATCCTGGTAGGAACAAGCAGAGAATACTGGTTGCCGGTTACTTTTGAGTCCCGAATGTGGCCTGGATTTTCTTGTGCAGTGCAGAACTGATAGTTAACACTGTCCACCACCCTCCAAATCGGGGGGGTGGGGTGGCGGTGGGTAAACTGGTTGAGTCTTGAATGCCATAGGCTTCTTTCTGCACAGAATTGCAGACACCTTCATTCAATACTGCCACCCCTCGACCTTAATTGGTAGCTCTATTTCCCAGTGAACAGAAGTTTGACTGATACATACATATATACACCATCATTTTCCAACGCCTTTGTCACGAGTGCCTAATTAAACAAAGCAGAGATTAAAAAAATGGAAAGAAAGAACCCTAATCACGAGTGTATAGTAAAAAAGATATGATTTGTTCCCATTATGCAAATAAAAAATAGAGAGACATAATCCCATCTTCTGCTTTAAAGTTTAAACAATGATGAAATCACACGTTTGCTTACCCTCTAATCACACACCCTTTTATCCTTTTCATGCCGAATTCCCCATTCTCCTTCCTGACAACATTAATTAATGTCACATAATATATTCCTAATTAATACTGATTTCAATCTCTTTTTCTTAATCTTCATTTGCAACTCTCTCTCTCTCTCTCTCTCTCTACATTATATATATTGCATACATATTTCATATATCACATATATATATATATGTATATATATTACATGGGTGAATGCATGACTGCATACCTGGACATAGATTAATCTTGTCATTTCTTAGGTTAGTGTTGAGAGAACAGTTTGCAAATTTAGGCTTTGGAAAAATGAGAAACATAGGATGCTGTTCATATCAGTGTGCTACCCCATGTTGCCTGTACCCAATTTGTCAGGGTTTCTGTTTATATTAATTTATTTATTTTATATTATTAGTTTATTTTCTTTTTCTTTCTTGTTGCTTTTCTTATTTTTTTATTTATATTCTGCATGTTTGTGTTGATTTAATTTGTGTGATATTATTAATATATGAATAATCTTCCATTCAATCATAAATCTTTTTTAGCTTTTTCGAAGTTGAATTTTGCTTTCCTGATGGTTTTGTAAGATGGGAAGATATATTTGATTATACATTTCAATGCACAAAAAGGCTTATTTGTTTATTTGAAATTGTATGCAAGTTTTTTTCAATTTATTATATATCCTATACATATATATATATATATATGTAAATAGAACCACTTACCTACTTTATGTCAAATCTATTTTTTGGATGCTAGCATCTATAAAAATAATAAAAAGTGGCATTGGATAAATGAGATTTGTGTTTCTAAATAGACGAAAAATGAATATGAGATTTGAAAATAAAACTAACGGGTTCGAAAATATGAATATATGTCTGAACTAAGAGATTGAGGATTGGAATTATTTTTGCATTGTGAAAATGCAATTACTAAACATATTAAGCATTTGAATTAATATTCATACTATTTGTTAAGGGTGAGACCGTTATAATAACTATGTTGGCAAAATGACCATTAACAAAATACCTTTATATAAACGTACTTAGTTATTCACAAGAAATTCATTTTAATAACTTCTTATTAATTCTTATTCGATATTAATTTATTTTATTAATTCTAACTAATTATTTATTAATTTAATCTACAATTTTCTTAATTAAATTAAAAAGTATAATAAGATTTTAAATCATCCACATACATCGAGTGTGCTTTGGTTGCTATTAGAGCTTTGCCTCATGGAAAATTGGAAAAGCATGGAAAGTGCATTTAGCATATCTAAATACAACCCTTGTTGTTGTTAAAGAATAGAAGAGACTTAGTGAGAGAATTGTATGATGCATATATATGAGCCGTAAAATGGACATGTAACTTGATTTGCATGAGAATTAATGTCAGCAAGCCATGTTAATTGTCTTTTGTATTCCCTAAGACAGCAAAATTTTGCATCTATTAAGCACGTTATATGTTACGTTATATATGATGATTTTTAAATGTGTGTTAAACTTGAGAGATCAATGTTAAGTTGGGTAAATGTATTCTCATTTTGTTGAAATTTGATTTGTTTACAGCTGTGCTTGTTTGATAAGCAAATAAATTTGTTTTTCTTGTAGGTTTAAGCTTTTTATTTTTTAATCACGGCGAATACTTTCTCTAGTAATTGCGAAAATTTATGTTCTTTTTATTTGGTTTTTGAAATTGGAACATTCATATTTAAATTAATCTGAATAGTTACTAGCTTAACATATCATCAATTCAGATTTTTACTTTAAATTTCTTAGTCTATTTGTTAATAATTGCGTTTTATCCTATGAACATTTTCTTCTTAGCTAGCTTCAAAAATTTCTGGCCTTATTATGCTCAACATTGTCTCGAAAAAATGATGATGTTGAAGGATAATCAGTCACTAGGAAAAAAATATTTATTATTGGCTACAATATTAATGACTATGGCTAAAAACCATAGTAAATTACTACTGTTAACTATGGTTAAACAAAGCTAATGCAGAAAAAGATAGTTTTTCCACTATGAAAAAATATTTGCCACGACTAAGAGTCATGGGAAATGTTTTAGCCGCTTTCGCAAAACTCATGGCCAACAACCGTTGTGTGGCCGTGGTCAATAACTATTTGCTACGGCTATTTCTTATTAATCATGACAAGTAACCGTAGTTAAATGTTATAATTCTTCTAGTGTCTTCTATTTTCGGTTAAATGAAGATGTTAATAACCAAAGAAATGTTATATATATGCAATTAATTTTGAGAGAAACTCAATGCAAATGAAATAGACGTTTGCTCTTTTTTGTGGTACTTGAACCTTATTTTATACTCTGAGTATATTATAGAAATATCCGCTTGTCACTTTTATGTCATGTTGTAACATTTTCATTCATTTTATTTGAACTTACGGGAACTTCTTTACTATTGGATCAAAAACATAAAACTTAGACTTTATACATAGTAGAGGTACATGGTGAGTCGAGCGGGTTGGCTGGGCCGCACTCAAGCGCAGGAATTGTGAGCTCTTTTCATAGCCTGAAAACATCCATGTCCAAAAGTTCACGAGCTGGTGCTTCAGCTTTTCTTTTATTTTTTAGTTTTTGCCAAATCTTTCATCTTGTTAGATAATAGTTCCTCGTCTTTCAAATATGTCTTGTTGTGGTTCTTAATCATTAAATTCTAATGGAATCTAAATAAAGTGGATGTAATATTCCACTAATGAAGGGTAAAATTGGAAAAAAACTTAACTATGCACTTCAATAATCTATCAATAATAATAATAAAAAAAATGCATGTATTTCAATAATTTACTGTTTGCATAGCTGACAAAACGAGAATGAGAACCAAACGACACATTTTATATCCATTTTATATCTAGGTACTAAATGAAAAAAAAATACCAAATATGCCCTAAAAATTTGCAAAAATCTCAATCAATATATTGTCTTTATTTGAAATATCTGACTTAATTTTCACATCTAGTTATTAAAATATTTTATTATGATGTTCTTTTTGTTGTTTTCATTTCTCAAGATATATTGGAAACTTATAACTCATATTAATAGTCAAATCCACTCAAGGAATAGATTTAGAGCAGTGATTTGTTATAATATAATAAAGATATCGGAATGTCCGCTGCAACATTTCATTGTTGTTTTGCCACGAAAAACTCAATTTTTGAAATTTCGTTGCAAAGTTGTAGCAAATTTGCCACGAAATTTCTATTGCAAAAAAATTGTTGCTATAACATTGTCTTTTTGTAGTGATACTCATCATCAAGGCATTTGTTGCAGCTAATCGAGATATTAAAATTTCACTAGGAAAACTTAATTTTCAGTTCAAGATTTCAGAATCTAGATTATAAACTTTTAGAAATTAAGATCGAGTTGAATATATATTTTGAAACGTCAATGCATTCCGAATTTGGCTTTTAACATATATAAGTTACTAAAATGTGAGTTTCTCATAGACATTGAGAAATAAAGTCAGGAGGAAATAAAAACATCATATTGAAGTTTGATAATGAAATGTGAGAAATGAAAATCAACTTGTTAAAATGAAGTAAAAATGTTGATTGAAATCTATGCAAGTTCTTTTTGTTATATTTAGTATTTCTCATTTTAGTATATGCAGATAAAATGAATTTATTATGTATATATATATATATATATATTTCTGAATGTTTAAGTATATGAGTTTTTTGAATCATTTACAAATTATTGAAATGTATGAAAATTTTATATACCTGTCAATAGTGGTGTATTCCATTCACTTTATTTAGTTTTCACTAGAATTTAATGGTTAGGGACCATAGTTACAAGCACTTAAAAGAAGAGGGGCATTTGGGATTTGAGATGAGGGGTATGAGAAAATACTACTTAAATTATTGGAACAATAAGGGTCACATTAATTCAAGTACTTTATGTGAGAATTTCAAATAGATTAGCTTGAGTTTAGGCTCGACATTTCCGAAATGAGCTTGCCTTAAGTTCAAATTTTCAAACTTGAATCATGTATTTGAAGTTGGACGTTGTATAAAATTCCATATCCCTATTGTGTTAAATTGCTATTCTTAACCTTTTTGTGTTCTACAAGAGTGTATCATATATATATGTTAGAATTATGTATGGAGAGGTTACCATTGTTTTCAAACTCTCACGCAACCAGCATATATAGAAGATGTTAGCTTAGCTAAAAGATCGGGAGTTGGACTGTCCTTGTCATGCATTAATATAATAAGTGACTACTACATAAATGCTACCTCTTAGTTATTGGTTGTGTTATGTAATTTTACTTCAACCACATTTTGGTTGAGTTTCGTGTCCATGCATTTTATTTATTGATGGCCTATTTCATTTTTTGGGCTCAATTGCACGAATAAAAGAGAAGTGTGAGGGTGTTGGTTCATCCGAAGACGACCAAGATAATAGTGGTGGAGAAACAGCACTTCCTGAGATTGATCCACGAGCTGAAGACCGGGAGCTGAAAAACCACCTCTTGAAGAAGTATAGTGGATATCTGAGTAGTCTCAAGCAAGAGCTCTCCAAGAAAAAGAAGAAAGGGAAGCTGCCCAAAGATGCTCGTCAGAAACTACTCAGCTGGTGGGAATTACATTACAAGTGGCCATATCCATCGGTATGTCTAGTCATCGCTTCCCAGTAATTTTGAACTATATAACTTTTTCTAGGACTCAGTATAATTAATGATTATACTCTTTCTCTGAAATTTCCCAACTTTTCTATAAGTTTATCACATTTTTACATCTCACAGAATTCCATTTCAACATATGATAATGCTCAGAAGTTTTAAGAGGAATTATTACAATCATTGAATAAGCCCTTCTTCTCACGAAATGTATAACGTTTGCCACCATAAAACATGTTCCCATTTGAACATGTGCTGATGTTTTGAAGCTTGATGTGATGTTGATGTTCTATTTCTAGAATTGCAGGTGTGTATTTCACTAATTAAGTCCGAGGGAAGATCATTATGATTAACTGCATAAATTACCAACCGTCGGTCATATTTGTTGTTCTTTTGGCTTGATTGTGTAGGAGTCGGAGAAGGTAGCGTTGGCCGAATCAACTGGACTAGACCAGAAACAAATAAATAACTGGTTCATAAACCAAAGGAAACGGCACTGGAAGCCCTCGGAAGACATGCAATTCATGGTGATGGATGGCCTGCATCCACAAAGCGCAGCCCTCTACATGGAAGGTCATTACATGGGCGAAGGTCCTTACCGGCTGGGGCCATGATGCATGGCCCTGCACATTAAGATAATTGACAAAGGTCTTTAATTAGGCCAGGGCCTGCATCCCTGGATATGGAGAGTCACCGACAATCGACTATGTATTCCAGCAATTAAACTTTGTCAAGAAAGGAGCAAGTACGACGAGTCCTATTCTCACGGATTGCTTGAACATCTACACTGATTCCAATTGTTGAAAAAAAGGGTAACATTTTGACAGCTCAAGCTCATAGTTGCAACTGTCGTAATCATAAAGTTTCGTTTCCATAAGCTATATATTGGCAGCGTATAGAAAATCGTTCAATATCTGCCCGTGCAATTACTTGGTTAAGTCGTCGTGCTTTTGATCATAATTTGGAAAATTATCTGAAAGTGTAACTGTTTTTTGTTTCCATGAAGTGTGGCCAACAAGTGTGTGAAAGTATGTAGCATAATTAGTTAGTGTTGAAGGATTTTTGTTATAGTTGAATGAATATTGTATGAATTGCTTCTTAGTGAGATGTTCATTTTATCTGCCTTGTCTTTCCTATGGATCATGTATATCACATGATTGCTATTTTCTTTCATGAATCTAATGTACAATTCAAATCTGATGATGTCCTGAGAAAATTCCTGTAAGATATTGACGTCAAAAAGTTCTAGGTAAGCCCTTAATTATACGTATAAATCCCTATTTTACATCATAAAAAGATTAATTACACACTATATGAAAATATTATATTGGTGACAAAATATTAAATGATATTTTTAAATTATCACTAAAAATATATATTAAATGATAATATTTTTATGTTGTTATTATATAATTATTAGTAAAGTTGTCAGAGTGACACATGTGTGGTGATAATACAATATAGTGATTTTATTAATTGTATTTAGTGATAATTTTATAAACTATTTTTTGTCAATAAATTTTACTAATAACAATTTTTATAAAATTATAAAATTTATCATTGTGACAAATTAAAAATTTTATCATTACGTATATAATTAGTAACAATATTAAAATTATCACTTAATTTTTTTATAGTTAATTTTTTTTAAGGTATGTGAAATATGACATAGATAGCATACTCTTGAAATTCAAATCGTTACAGAATCCTTGATTGAGAAATTATCAAAATTGATTTCTCAACTTATTTTTAAATGAGACTCGAATCTATGATTTTATTTGAGAATCTATGATTTATCGTCTATAGGAATTAAGTACTATCATCGGGCCACTTGATGAACAAAATAACAAATTATCGTAAAAGAAAAAAATCAAATATAACCGTGTCATATCACACCCTTCCATTACAAGTAAGCTGGAAGTATTACAATTTAAAGTGATAATATTAAATTTATTGTTAATTAAATATATATTAATAATAAGTATTTTATTCTTTTCGTAGTAATAGTTTCTACAAGTTTAATAAAAAAAATGTGTGTACTCTTCATATTTAAAATTAATATATGATATAAAAGTTATTATGATAAATAATTAATTATACATACAATATAGTGCTAATTAATAAGTGAAAAAAATTCTGATGGTAACTTCTTCACAAATAATGTCTCTAAGAAATGATAACTTTAACATAATTGTTTATTATTATTAAATTAGTAAATAATATTTTTTGATATAAAAAAATTATGTCACTTTTGAGCAGTTTGAGCGAGAACCGACTTGCTGGACTCATTATGGAAGAGGTCAGACCTCTTTGATTTTTGGGTTGTCGAGGAATATGTCACACATTGAGCACTGTCGTACTATATGATTGTACTATTTATTTAATAAAAATTACATTTATCTAAAAAAATTATGTCACTTAATTCATATTATTAGAGAAAAACTTTAGCATTATTAACATTGGTAAATAATTAAAATAAATCATTTCGATACACCGAGCAATACTTCAATTCAATCAATACATTATTATGACTAATAACAATATATAAAACTCACATGAACGAGATAAATATTCATACGTTGGATGAACTCGAACACATAGTTTTGAACTGATTCGTAAGACCTCATGTTTTACCTTAACAATTAGACTAATGCATCATTGATTCTTACGAACTTTTCTTGTGGTGTCCTTTTCAGAACGATTCGACCCGGACTCGAACCATAATTGGGAGGGGGAAAAGGGGAAAAGGTACGGACACCCAAAAACCCATTAGAACGATTAGGGCAAAGTTTGCTTTCTTAACATCCAAATCCGATGCGGACCGGTCCATCCGAGTAGTTTCGTGTGTAACACTTTCGCACCACAATTGCCCATCTTAACCTTACCGCAGCAACCGGCATCACGCGGTGGCCGAAAATGGTGTTTCCGGCGGCGTCCGCACTCACGCATTCAACTTTTATCGTAAGTTCGTTTTTGAATAGCTCTGTCGAATGTCTGATCCAGTGTTGTGTGAATAACATACACAGATGATTGTGTGTAAGAGAGAGGAAGTGTGCTTTTCCATGTATCGAATCTAATGTACACCATTGAACAAGATAGTGCTAGTTGAGCTGCGAATTTTTTACAATGATATAGTTAACAGAAAGTGTGCAGCTGTGAATCTATGATTTTCTCTAAAACTTGGTCTTGTACTCTTGTTTGCAATCAAATAAAATTTATGCTTTTCATGTAGTCAGCATGATACATGGCTAATTATTGTGGCACTACCTATCATCAAGAAATACATATTGTCCTTGGTTGATTCTCACATTGAGTTGTGCCACATTCATCCAAGAAAACAAATTTATTGTACAATTCTTCATCTTTAAACAAATAGCAGAACAGAGTAGTTAGATGCAAAGTTAATAATCCTCCGGCTCAGGGGAGGATGAAAAGACAAATTTTTGTGAACTCGAAAGCGACACAGTAATAAGTACGCACGTTCAAAAAGCTTTTGTTTCCATCATATTTCAACCCCCTAATCGGGCAGGGTAATCTAAACTGTTGAGTTTGCATGGTGTGGGTAATTTCACTAAGCTAAGTCCACCTGAAGCTTTTGGTCAAGTTGGCGAGTTAACAGCCAAACATTTTCACTACTGAGAGTACTTATATGCATGGTAGACTTTTGGTTGCTCGTATGTCGCATGACATGGCCAAGGTAGTTACAGTTGTTGAGAACTACAAGGTTGGAAATGACATCGATGTGACATGGCCCTTTTGGCTTCTGTACAGGTTGCATCGTCTAAATACCAAGTCCGTCAACTCCATAGTTCCTTTCTGATTAATGTCCGGAAGCAACATGTTCCAGTCATGTGTTCTGCAAAAGTTCCATGGATGGAACATTTTCACAAGTCAACTGAGCTTATTGTTTTCTTGAATTATACCAAGGACAAATTATGGGAATTCATCCCTGGTTCAGTTAAACAATTTCCTTGGAAGAAAGCAGAGAGCATTGCACTGCATGAATTAGTGATTTTAGGGAAGGAGACATTGAAGTGGTGTTTACTTGCATTCTTGGCATTCAGTTGCCTATCTGATTTCTTTTACTCTATCTCTAGAAACAAAGAGTTGCTGATACCTTTCGGTCTTTTTGTTGGATGTCTAACCACCAACTACTTGGACAAGATATCTCAAGAATTCTTGCGTGACCACAAGGTAAAAATTGGTTGTACACTACTGTCCTACTCTGCATCCATATTCTCACAGGTGGAAATAAACTTGACCTTGTTCTTACAGGATGGAAATACTACCTGGATACTTGTTGGCATATCTTGCTTTTTTGTTCTTGTGAAGGTTATTTCGGGAGGAAATGATTTTCTCTTGCACGCTGCAAATGGCGGACTGATGCAAGTCCTCTGGAACTGGAAAAACTTGCCAAAACTAGATGGAGAAAAATCTTTGCTGGAAGATGCCTCAACCATGTCCAATGCAGATGGTTAGAATCACTGTTTAAACATAGTTAACTTCCAGCTTTTGCATTCTTGAGGCATGTCTTCTTAGGAATGCATAGAACTTGAGTCATGAGTATGGAGTTCTATATGGGCATCACTCGCCATTTTTAGTGTATAACTAGAGTTGTTGCGTCTTGCTACCATTCTTCATACAGAGATAACCAAACACAACTGGTTACCAGTGTACTTGGCCCTTCATATATAGGCCTCTTTCTATGTAAAAGTATGCTTCTTTTAATTGAGTTACAATTTTATCGGAGTAATTTATCAGAAATCAGCATTGCTGAAAAGCACAATTATCCAGCATTGCTCTTTAAACACTGGATACTTATTCTTTGAGGCCAGAAATAAGTTTTTGTTTATGTTTTATCGCAAAGCGGTATTGGATCTTATCTCATCTAATATGTTGATATTATGTGTACAATTGATGTCATATACATTTCATAAGATTCTATTTTGAATAATATTATATATATAACAAGTAAAATAAATACGAAATGCTCTATCATTTCATATACATTTCCAGTTCTTTTTCAGTTTATTCATTATGTAGATGAGTACAGATATGCTGTCGGCTAGAATTCTGGAGAGCAAAAAATGGGATTGAGAAGAAATAAAGCCAAAACTAAACGTTTTTGTGGTAGCAGGGTATTAATAAATTATCCAAACTGAAAAATGAAGCAGCAGATATTATGCTCCGTTCCCACAAGATTTCACGGCAAAATGCCAGAATCTTTACAGGCAGGAAAAGGAAAAAGGAAAGAGAAGGAAGCAAGACTAACGTATATGATCACATGAATACTTAGAGAAACTGCAAATTTAACTTCGGTACGAGCAAACAAAATGCAGTCCCTGCAGCCAAGCAGTATTGAATATTCTCACAAATGATCCCAGCAATCATGCAGTCCACGTATACAGGTATTAAGACTTGAGCTGCACATCTCAATTCAGAAATAAGCTCCATTGCAGTGCAATGTGATGGCTTAAAGATGGATGTATTAGCTGCTGCTTTCTACAAGTAAGGTCCTAAAATCCGATCTATTTGATACAGAAGACAGAGAACCTCTATTGCTCAATTCTCCACTTTCCCATATATCTTTGTAAAAGAATATGATCCTATTTTATAAGGAACAACAAATTCTGAGAATATCTCAGTTCTAATAAGGATTTCTCCAAACGTATCATTCGCTTGATAGGCGGAGCTGCCGTAACTTCAGTCCAAGATGGAATCAAGAGTTCTAATTTCATTAAACATATTATACTTGAATATCACTGGTATGACTTGAGATGAAAGATTTGGCAGTTTTGCTTGTACCAGGTCTTTTCTGCAGCTTGCTCAAACTTCTTGACGGCAGCTTCATTCTCCTCTAAGCTCATCTGAACAAAATATCTAATCCACCACGTCGAGCTCCTCAATTTAATCTATCAGGAAAAATGGAAACAAGGATTCCATATTAATAAATGATTGCATTCAGGACAGTGAAAATTATGAACAACCCACTCGAGAAAGACACTAAAATGTGTCTTCAAGATAAGTTGTTCAGTAAAATCATATACTTGAGGATAATGAGATGAAAAGCAGCTTCATAAATTTCCAAATGATATAGAATAATAAAAATGAAAAAGTTGATCATCCATAACTAGAGCAGTTATAGAGCTCATCGTTAATCTGGTTGGCTATCTTTACGCGGTTTTTCCTCCATTGTTATCTTAAGCTGCATAACATTGAGCTATAGGTTTCCACATCCTTGACAATAAGAATAACTCAATACAAGAAACATAAGTCTGTCACTGACAGATGTCTTACCGAACGTCCATATCTAGCTTTATCAACACCTTTAGCTTTGTGGTGACGTGGATATCCTATGAATTTTTACAAAAAAATAAAAAGGTGACAATGAGATACAAGGTTGCACAACACAACTGAAGAGAAACAGTTATTAAGTCGCCGAGGAAAATAGCATTTAGCATAAAATATAGAAGTTTTATACACTTAATGACATTAACAAAAGGAAGTAGATTAAGGAGAAAACAGGAGATGACGAGGTTTTGCGTGTTCTAGGATCCCGTTGAGACAGAAGAGGTTGCCACACTTCTTTTGTTTTCTTATAACCTAACAGTAGTGCTGCAAGCTACACAATGTGGTTCTTTTTCTCAGTTGGCAAGCTAATGTTGCTGAATGTTAAAAGAAGCACAAAAGAGCAGCAAATTGCTTCAACATATACTTCGAATTTGGTGTCAAGTCTAATAGACTTTGCATAAACATGGTTGATTGTGATATCTAGCTGGCAATTTAGTTTTGAACTCAACAAACATGCAAATGTGAAAGCTTTAGGCCGAATTAACAAGTGACTGCTAAGAAATCATAAGTAGATGAGTTTTAAAAGTGATGTTTCTACATGTTTCTGTGAGGGATACACCTTAAAATTCAGTTTTGGCACGAGTACTAATGGCAAAGGCAGCAAACAAGAATAAACTACTCCATCCATCTATGGTTGAAGAAATCCATAAAGAACCATTAGTTTGAATACTTATCCACATATGTATTCTTGTATACCATGCTGGGTTGGATGCTGGGCTGCAAGTTTTGACAGTAAAGATGAAACACAAAACAATTCAAACGAACTCAGCTACCACAAAAGCCCCACGGCTATTCAAACCATCCTAATCGCTTCTAGATAAGGAGTCACTAAGGAGCCGAAATATAAACTACTTCATTGCTCTCATGTATGAGGCAGGTTGCAAATTTTGGGATGACCAACATAATTCCACTCTCGTAGGATGATGCTAGAGAACCACCTCTAGCAGAGATCTGATATAGAACAGAGCAAGTAGTGAAACCCAGACAAGAAGCTCTATAGAACATAAGCTGAATTTCCACAATAAAATCATGTAAAGAAAACTTGCATAATTTCTCTTACCAGTGAAAATGACGAGACCATCAGATGATACCCTTGCTAATTCAGGAAGGGTCCTGTTGAGATACTTTGGAGACAAGTAATCTAAAGCATCCGAGACAATGACAAGAGAAAAAGATTTTGCCCTGTATGGAAGAGGAAATTTAAGATCCGCCACACGAACAAGACCTCTGTGCACCAATCTCTTACATGTAAGATCAGCATCCTCTACATCATATGGTTCCACACCCCATGCTTCAGTCTCCTCCTCTCTTATCAATCTGGAAACAATTGAACAAGTGTCTGGACCAACATGCAAAACCTTATGCATGCTATCACCATATACTTTTTTAAGAATTGGAATGGCACGTTCAACTTCTTGAGTACATGAAAAGTCACCTACAAAATGACCGTAGCCAAAGAACCTTTAGTAAGTTATCAGGAAACCTATCAACACTTTTATTCCCTTCTTTTCGCATGTTAGTAAAAAAACACAAAGGCTCAGACTGACCTTCTCGTTCTAAACAAGCTCAAAATAGAGGCCACAAATATGTTATTCTAACGAAAACAATTTTCTTGAAGGGAGGGTCATATATACAAACAATCTAACAGACTGCTTAATCTCACAGGAAGAGTGAAAGAAAGTTCTGAAATGAGTATTTTGTTTCACTTACTTCAAGAACAGACATTCAGTAATTACCAGTTCTGAAAGAACCTTTCTAGGAGGCCCTATGTGGTTAGTAATTTTAGCCAAAGAATCAGCAGGTCTATCTCACAAAGTGTCTAAAAGCACGCCAATCAAATTAATGGCTTAAAACCATATCAAATAAAATGGTGTCTGGTCTCAAAGTCGTGCAAGATTCATTCAAATCCCTAATTGAGGGTAACCCTTTAAGCAGTAAATTTCTGAATCAAGAATTGCCTTTGAGCATGAGAAATATTCAGGAGCAACCAACACAGATCCTTTTCAACCTCAATATACTACTCCAGATCTTTCCACTTTTACGATGATGATGGGAGCACCGTGATAAAAGGTCATGCATCAGTAATTCCAAGAGAACAAAGCATCATGCAATTTCGGCTACAATAACAAGATGGAAGAAAGAAACAAGATAATGGAAAGCGAGCAATATAATTACCTTCCACCCCACTGACAGCTCTAAGATTTCCAAGGGTACCTACCAGGCAAATCATTCCCATAAGTCAAAACATAATAAATGTCAGACATATTGCTTGAGAGCATAAAATTCCTATTCTCAATAGGGAGCCACAAAAGACGTAAAAGTTGTTTGAAGTGTGGTAATAAGCATCTATAAGAACTTTGAGCAGACAAACCAAAACTGTGATAAATCTAATGCTGATTGACACCGAGAACTTGTACCAACATTGCTGTACTGATCTTTAGGGACTTGGTGCCGTTACATTTAATACTAGATAAATTCTAAAAGATGACTGTAAAAGCAAACTCACTTTTACACTCATTGCAAATCAATAACTAACAGTAAATTACACAGAAAAATATCAAACCTTGGCCACGATAAAGATAACCTATGACAGCAAATACCCCCTGCAGAAATAAAAAGTAGATCCTGTAATCAGAATTTATACATCTCAAACAAGAAGCCCATCAAGATGCATTATCTACAATCAAAAGTTTTGCATACTCGTACATAATGACATCATAACTACAGCATAAACCATCCAAATATAAGGTACATCAATACCAGAATGATGAGTCCAATGGATAAGTAAGAGGGAGAGCGGGATCTTGATTGGAGTGAGGACGACAATGGAGCCGCTCCACTTTCCGACATGCGGCGAGAAGGATTCACAGGCCTTCTTGTCGCCATTGTTCCCCGAACAGAGCTGATTTGCAGCTTACTCTATACTTGAATAGTATTATTAAATGTGGCGTGAAATGAACCCAAAAGGGAAAAACCAGTTCTACTCGAATCTTGAAGCACCCAAGAATGAGAGAACAAATGGAGAGAGAGAGAGAGAGACCCTATTGATACCGTGACGAAGATTCAGCGGAACAACGATTCTTGAATCTTGATGAGTAAAAACTGCTACCTGAATCTTGAAGCACTCAGGAAAGCGAAAACAAAGGGAGACCCTATTGATATGTTGATGAAGATTGATAGAAGACACACGATCCTTGAATCTTGGTGGGTAAATCTTGTGAGAAAGAGTACAGTTGCAGGTTCAACAATGTATGTAAGCTTTTTCTGGATTGGATGTAAAGTGGGTTTTGGAGTGAAGTAGGGGGAGTGTGGGGAAAATAGAAAAGGCAATTGGCGCGTTGAGTCGGCTGCTGGAATCCAACTGTATTGCTGCTATTTTGCCTTTCCCCACTTGTGCTGCTATTAGAGAAAAAGCCCAAATCTCCATTTTACTTAGGAAGCTAAAACTATTAGCTATGAAGAATAAATTAAAGATAATTACAATTACATCATCTATTTATACAAATTATTATTATTTTTAAATAATTATACATATATTTATTAAATTATTCATATTTATTTATATAAATTATTCTTTTTCTTTTCTTGAAAATTACAGATACATTTCAAAAAATTAATATAATTAGATAAATTATTCCTACTTTTCAGTTATCGTGGATGATTGCTTAAAAAAAAATATCCTGGATGATTTTTATATTATGTAAAATAAAAATAATTGGTACAAATAAATATTAAAATATAAAAATAATTTGTACAAATAAATATGAATTAAGAGCGTAAATGTGATTATTTTATAAATTACATTGTTTAATAATTAATTTGAAAGGTGAAAGCCCATTTGAATTAGATTTTCCAAATATTTTTTTGTTTCATAATTTTTTAACTTTGAGTTAATTATTGGAAGAATAAAAAAATATGTCTGAACAAATTAAATTACTCAAAATTTTATTTAATTAAAGTTTATTTAAATTTAATAACCAAACAAAATTTTAAGATTCATTAGAAATTAAGACATACTTAAATTATAATGCATTCGATTCAATTTGATTTTTCTTTTTTTTTTTAATATGTGTAAGAATTGACTTCTTTTTTTATATTGGAAGACAAGATTATAAATGTATCGATACATTAATTAATTACTTGTTTTTCGAATAGAATAAGATTCGTCTAATCGTATTTTTCAATTTAATTTATTAATATTGTATGATTATCATATAATTATTTTTAATATATATGGAGAATTATTTTATTTAATTTTTGTAGGATTATTACTTTCGGAATGCAATTAAACAGTAAGTAGCCGTTCAAAAAACAATCCAATGGGCAATGGCCAATTGCCGAAGGAGAAAACCAGTTCTCATTGGAATCTAACTCTCATATACGAAAATTGAATTAGATATCGAAGAGAGAGAGAAAGAGAGAGAGGGAGAGTAAAAGAAAAGATTCAATTAGGAGCTGGGAAGCCATGCTTCAGTGTTTTCAGTTCAATCATCCTAGTTACTTTAATCTCGATCCAAGTTCTTGAATTGATCACTACCGGTGCAAGAACAAGGAAGAAGAGAGAAGAATGAACAGGGATGAGGGTGATAAAAGGAGTTGGGATAATCCCTCGCCACATCCAGACAGAGGTTATCAGGAGAAAGAAGAGAAGATGAGGCTCTGGGGAATTCTAATTTTTGGATTAATCGGAGCCACTGCCACCACCTTCGCCGTAAGCTTCTTTTGTTTCTTTCAATCTCTATCTCTCTCTTTTTTTTACTCTGATTCGTTTTCCCTTGTCTTTTGTTTCTGCATTAGAAGGAGAGTGATATTGTTGAGGATTCTGTTCTCCTTTCTGAACTTGATTGAGTTGTTGTTTGTTGCATAATGAGGGAAATTTCTGGAAATGGAGTCTAAACTTTTTCACCACTAGAATAAGGAAATGCAGAGGCTTGAATGTGAAGTCTTTGAATTGGTATTCGAAGTTTAAATTGACAATTTTAGTAAGTTATTATTCAATGTATGCTAATCGGAACAGCTGCAGGAATTAGGAGTAAGTCTCAGCAATTTCTTGGGTGCTAGAATTTAAGTGAACGTCTCTTATGCCTTTTCTAGTGCATCCTTCCTTGGGTGGGGGGGGGGGGGGTTTTTT
>NC_026147.1:21320543-21415354 GCF_000512975.1 Sesamum indicum
GTGGGGGGGGGGGGGTCTTTTAGTTTTTATTCACATGCTTTCTTACTTTAGAGCATTGCCGTTACCCATGTTTACATCTTCAGTCATCAAAGAAATGGACCTTTATTGTCTCTCCTTTTTCTTTTTTCCAGTGGATGCATATTTTTGCGATCTTATGTTCCCTTTGCATTTCTTGATGTGGACGTGATGGAGATGGAAAAGTGTTATTTCTATTTGGGATGAAGCTCTATGTATAAGATAAATTTGTGGGTGGAGAAGACTGCTCGGAAAAATACAGTAAAGAAGTGACCAACTACGAATTTGCTGAGGCCGTATTGTCTTATCCGATAACCTAAACATTATATAACAAATAAAACTAGGCTAAAGCGGCAAAGTAGTATTGTTATATAGAAAACGCTGTTGAGTAAGGACTGTCTGGAATAATAATGCCATATGAATTCATTGAAGAAGAATGGAAATTTTTTTAATTACTTTTCACTTTGTGCATATGTATTAAATATTATAGTTGAACACTGTGCCTTTTGTGCATCTGGTACAGTTCTCTGAACTGATTTTGAATTTTTCTAATCAATGTGGCAGGTTACCCAATTGCGAAGCACAGTTGATTGGATCTACTTGCAGGTAATATTCATCTGCATTGCTTCTTTGTTGAATTTTTAGTCTGCTAATAACTTTAATACTAATCTTGCATGTGAAAGCAAATATTCTGTTTGATAACTTATTTTTAATAGATATATTGAAAATGTTATGTGATTGCAAAAGTTGAGCAGGTCTCAGTCATCTTGGAAGAATGGGCGTCCTTTTCGAACTAGTTTTCGAGAGGAAGCATGGAAAAGGTATAACCGTCGTATGCGAGAAGAACATGAGGCAGAAATGGAGAGAGTGGTGAGATTTGTTTCTGAGCTGTTTTCATTCTTCTTTTGAAATAACCAATGGACTGTTATTTGTTTAGTTGTCGTTTAGTTAGTTTGTTTAAGATGAAAGTTGGTCTATTTCTCTTTCCAATATTTGAAAATGTTCAGGTTTTTCAAATTCCAAATTTTAGCCCTCTATATTGGTGTGTTTAACATAAGTTATTCCAAGTGTTTATTCATGTTATACGAAATAAAGATGGGTGGCAGCATGAGTTGGTCTAGCTGAAGATTGTAAGCTACACGATATTATCAGCTTCAGGATTTCTCCTTGTATATCCTCTTTTATTATTTGCTTTTCCTTTTAAACAGGAGCCTCTTCGTGTAGAATACAGGAGACAGAAACTTCTCTTCTAAGGAATATGATAATATTTTAACCGGAAAGTAATATCGATTTATAAAGAGGATCTCAAAAACTTGGAAAAATGAGGATTTAATACTTTAGTTTGCTATTGTCTTCTTTGCTGAGTTCCTTTCGCTATTTTTCTTAATTGCTTGGACCTGCAAACAGAAAATAAGGTGAGTATTGATTGTTCTTCTGTTGAGAAATAAAGCTAGCTCCTTGCCTTCCATAATTCAGAGAAAGAAAGTAAATGATACTTTTACTGAAGAAAAGATCTTCTCATCTTCGAGTTTCTGCAGTACTGGTTTACGTTGCTGCTGGAAATTTGTGGAAGATAACTAGCTGTATTATCATATTGGTCGTCTGCTTTTTGTAGGAACGAATTCGGCGTATGCAAAGCGTTTTCAACAGGGAGAGAAATAAATCCAAAAGGAGTTATGACAGCTGGCAACAACATGGTCCAGGTGCATATCATCAACATTTCCAGAGGAATGATTGGTACTGGAAGGAAGATACTTCATTCAGAGATCATGGTAGTAATTTTAGGGAGACACCTAAGGCCAGTGCAAGCGCTTCATTATCACATCACTACTCTGTCCTTGGACTCGACAGGTATAGTGAAAAACAAGATATATCTGAATTGACAGATTGCATAATTTGGGTTAAACCATGGTTGATGTATCGACTTCTCTAGTCTATTTAACAAGAATTCTGTTCGGACAGGGTTAAGACCTGACTTAGCCCCGGATGTGCAGCATGCATAGACATAATATATGAATGAGACTTTAAGATTTTGCTGATCATTTGATTTCATAATGCAGTAATGGCATTAATATTATCTTGACATAGTCATCCATGGCTGATGTATCAATTTCTCTAGTCTATTTAACAAGAATTCTGTTCGGACAGGGTTAAGACCTGACTTGGCCCTGGATGTGCGGCATGCATAGACATACTGTATGAAGGAGACTTTAAGAATTTGCTGATCATTTGATTTCATAATGCAGTAATAGCATTAATATTATCTTGATATAGTCATCCATTGGTATCACTTTATATGTAAGGACTGGGAGAATATGCTCTGGTTCCGCCTTGCAGCCCATGCTTTCTTGCAGCAGTAGTGGAAATGATTTTCTGCAGTAAAAGCCTGTTCTTGCACTGGATAAAAGTGTCTGATTCTCATAGACAGCCATGTATATTATGCATGTCTTACGGTCTTCGACAATGATTCATACTGATTACATGAATAATATATTTGCTGCGCTTTGTCTTTCTTTTTAGTTATGGCATGTGGTCTTATTATAGAATCCTTCATGTCACTTTGGGTCTCTGTGATGAGCAACACATGCATATGGAAGTTGACCACTTCGACTGTCTATTCCATTCTTGCAGGCTGAGGTCAACACCCTACACAGATGACGAGATAAAGGTATTCGCTAATATATTCTCACCCATGTGGATCATATAACCGCTGACAAATGAAAAGATATATCACATGCAATCTGCAACACTTTTCAAGAACGAAAATATATTGCTTTCCTCCACAGACCTATTTCAGGTGAAACAGCAATCAAACTGCTTTTGCAATGCTGAATAGTACACTTTATGAATGATATGCTAATCACATGTTCATCGTGCGATGCACCATACTCAAGTGCGAGCTTACATGTGCTTTACCACTAATTCTTGGTTTGTGATGATCTTATTGCGGTTGATGACACCTATGCTTTGCTACTACTTCAAATATCTGTACTCGCACTTTACATTTCCGGTTGTTATTTTAACAGGTCATTTTTCCTGTCTCCTACTTCCTCTAATATCTTCTTCCTCTGCAGTCAGCCTTCAGAGCAAAGGCGAAGCAGTTTCACCCTGATCAGAATCAGGACAACAAAGGTGGTAAATTCATGACAGATCGAGTAAATATTTTCCTGAGCTGTTTATCATTCATCTGATTGATAAATTGCAATGCCCACGTCACTTGTTTACATCTGCAGAATTTGCTGAAACAAAATTCAAGGAAGTTATGGTGTCTTACGAGGCTATCAAGTCAGAAAGAAAGAACAATAGGCATCAATAACTTCGCTCGAGCACCCTGCCGTTTTCCATTGCAGAATCTCCTGAGATGACAATTGCTTCCAGAAACCGTCTGATCTTTATACCAAGAGTGGCTTTCTTGACAGTCATGATAAAGAATCTGGCTGAACTTTTTGGAGTTTGGGCAAAAATTATAGGTTATGCTGCTTGCATAGAATTTGCAGTTGTGTAACAGAAATAAGCATATGTAATATCTGATCGATTACAAATATATGATCCCATATATTCTCCTTCTCGCTCGAATTTCTGTAACGAAATATGTCGTATTATCAACAATTTGATTACCACAATTCCAACACAGTGAGAAAGATATGATTTACTAATGCAGTGAAGTTCAGTCCTATATTCATTAAATTTATGTATTGCAAGGTTGATGTAGCGGAAACAATAGTTGTGCACGCATGTCTGCTTATACAGATATATCGTCATCAGAATTTATCATCAATCACATCATACTAACAAATTAATTTCATCGTGCACGTTCTTTCATCACTTTTTAGGCATTTGTTCAAATAACAGCAATGAGTGAAAAATCTTTTTATTTTTTCCTTCTCATTAAAATTAACTTCATTGTAAATTTTTCCCCCTAAAAAGTGGGACAAGAAGGCTGCTCAGACGGATGAAAACTGGCACAGAAAAACAAGTTTTATCAAGATGCTCCCGAATAGTCCAAACATATGTTGCTGCTTGATTTCGCATCAAGTGTTTCTCTGAGCTACTTCTTGGCATAATCCACATGAAAAATGCTCAGTTACTTAATGCGCTTTGAAGTGAATCCAAGTACTTAGATGGATACAACTGTTATTTTCTTGAAGAAAGTGTTCAACAAGACAAGATATTGCTGGCGGCCAAAATGTTCCTATTTGTGTTTGTCAGCATCACAACATCCAAATACAACAAATAACTAATGCAACAAGATAACGGAAACAAGGGAACTAGTTGCAAAAAATATGACAGATTGGGAGTACTAAGTTGCCGTTCATGGACTTGCTGTTCTTCCGGCTTTTGCTCGAGCGACATTCAGTGAGCAGAAGGAGCACGGTAATAAGCAGGGACAGTTGCTGGGAAGAACATTTGCCTGACCCCTTCTGCCTTGATGATAGGAAATATTATACCTGATGCAGCCTGGTTCAAAAAACCTTAACTCAGATGTTGAAAATTGAGACATGCTACACAAGATGAATGATGAGGAGAGGAAATGGATTTACCGATATTAATCTGGCTCCAATCCACATTCGTTTGGGTGACGGGAAAGGTAACAGTAATCGGCCAACACCATATATAGCCACTGCGAAGAAATGGCAAACCAAGCTTAAAGGACGAGGGTTCAAACCTGAAAGCAAAGACACTGGTCCATTGGAGAATACGCCTCCTAGGCTCAAATAGTCAAAGCAAGCCTGGCGCATCTCCTTTCGTGCTTGATCAGGTGAAGAGCTGAAAACCTTGTAAAGGGCACCTGCCAATGTGTTGATTGTGGCTGCCACAGGCTGCAGATAAAATTTTGAAGTGAGTCAATGACTTTATGGTTCAAAGAACAGGCTCAGTTAGCATACTAATTATGGGGAAAATTATACAGGTAAAATTGTTGTTGTGCCAATAGCTATTATTTCTTAATCCACATTATGAGACCAGCAGTTGATGCATATATTAGGATAACCAACTAGTATTATATTCATTTGAACTTAGACAAGTTGGATACAACAAGTTTTACTGACCTTCCGCAAAGTATAGAAGGATTCAAGATATTTGCAAAGAGCAGATGCATCATTCAGGTCGTGCAGAGGCCTAAGGAGGTTGCGTAATACAACTATATCTGACAAGGCCACAGTCATTCCTCCACCAGTCAATGGGTGGCGCATGTTGAAAGCATCCCCCATTAGCAAAGCCCCTGGAGTGGGATGAGGAGCAGCCGGCATGCTTCTGTTTGGCATTGTCCTTATATTTCCTCTATCGACAGCAGAAACAAAAGCATCATGCAGTTCATGAGGGACCTACAAGAATCAAGGGAGGTGATAGTCACGTTCCAAGAATATAATCGATTTCAAAAATTATGATTAATAACTATTCTACAACAAGCATAAAAGTATAATCGGGAAAAGGAAATATTACCTGCGGAGCCACTACAGTCTTCAAATAGTTGGCCATTTCACCATTTGATACAGAAGGCACCTTCTGACCAGGAACATCAACCAAGCAGCGAACTTCTGTGCTGCTGATGGGGTAAAACAGGATTGGTGATGGATCTGCCAAGATGACATGCCCATGGTTTGCAAAAGGAAGTTGGCAGTTCTCAAGGACCAAACCAACAAAACAAGACGGGATATCCACCTGAGAGCAGAGTAACAGATTACATTAAGAGCGAAACCAAATGATATGGAACAAGAAGAAGATGAAAACAGCCGCAAACTAAGAAATGCCTAACAGTAGACATATGAACATTTAATAATAGTTGATGACTGATCCAGCTAAAGGCACTATCTAAGAGCAAGGCAAGACCTGCCGGTCAGCCTCACCTTTGGATTACAAAGGGAGCGTCGTAAGTTGGAAAAGCAGCCGTCACAGACGATGGTCAAAGGTGCATAAGCTTTCAACTCTTCGCCAGATTTTGTCTTGTATTGTACTCCTCTTATGGTTCCATTGTCTTCAAGAAGAGATGTGACTGTTCCTTGCTCCAGTTGAACACTACAACAAGAAAAGAGACAAAGTTTGACTATCAATTTAAAAGGGATATGCTGAAAGAGATCAGAGCAGTGACATACACTCTTTAATTGGAGTTTGATGCTCTACAAAGTCTGGTTGGACTGGTTTTACCCAACCTACCACCAATCCCCATCCCTCCAACCACTCGGTTAGAGGTAGATAAGATCATGGGAACAAACCAACAATCCATGTGCCTCATCCAATACAACATTATCATGAAGCATTTGCTACTTTTCTTTTCAAGATAGGGAAAAGGGTAGAGACGTTACTTTGGAAGAGATGCAGCTTTCTCACGCATTCTTTGTATAAAGCGTCCATTATGGAAGCTCCTCCCAGATACATCAGAATGAAATTTTTCCAAAGGATAAGAGAGCCGAGTGGCTTTTCCGTCCTTGAACAGAGCATACCCAAATACCCTCTGAGCATCAATTTCCTCCACGCAATCTGGAGAAGAAACATTAAACCACCAATAACTGCAAACTCAAAAATGAAAATTGTAAATCAAGCATTAATAACCAGTACGAGATTCAAAAACTACCTTCCAGTCCTAACTCAATCAGCTTCAGGTAACCACCAGGTTGTAGGAGTTCTCCAACAATTCGGTCAGGCTCAGTCAAGTCTCTTTCAATGACACGAACCCTGCGCCCTTCCTGGAATCATATCATAAAATCTTTGCAGCTAAGTATATATTTAACAGAAACTCCCAAAATGAGAATATCTAAAAGAGAAGAAAATCAGAACTTTTTAATGTTTCTGCAGTGGTTGGCCTCCTAATCACTCAGATCTTTCTGCTTAATTGAACAGACAAATTTTCAAAACAAAGTAGCATCTTAACAATCTACGTAAACTAATAAAAATTTGCCGCACCCACCAAATTCCTAATAAGAATAGTGATCATCGTAGTACGAGTAGACAGACAAGTAAGCCATACAAGGAAAACAGCCCGAATAAAAAAACTTCAAATGAAGATCAAAACAGAAGAACGAAAACTTCTGAACATCCATAGACACTGATTCATTAACCATAAATTCATAGCATAAATCGAAATTTTCAAATCTCAAAATGATTTCGTTCATCTTCTCAGCATTTTCATAGTACGGGTACGCCAAAATCTACTAACGCACTAATGAATAGAAAATCAAGAATATTACATAACACATGCATTCTTCAAATCACGACCCAAGCAATTAAATAAAAAAAGGTCACCTTTCCAAGAGTGTGAGCGAGAGCAGCGCCAGCGACACCAGCACCAACAATGATGACATCGTACCCACCGTCCCTCGAGACGTCTCCGCCATCAAAATCGGTGGTGGTAGTGGTAGAGGTGGCGGAGGCGGAGGCGGCGTTATTTCCATTCCCCGGCGAACAATCCTTTTTATCTTTTCTTGACAGCCCATAACGACAGAAGACGAAGAAACCCAAAAGGGCAGCGAAAAGAGAGCCCAGAAGTGCAAGATCCATCGTTTTTCCGGACAATGCAGGTAGCTTAAGGAACTAACTGTCGCCGGAGAGGTTCCGGCGACAACACGACGACGATGTATCTGCGACTGGGAAGAGAATATATTCGCTGTCTTCGGTTTTGAGCGCGAATCAGCGCCTGGCTGGCATAGTTTGGCGTATCAATGATAAAGAATTATCAATTATCTTGATCTGGAAATTGATAGGAAACGAGAGGTATTATTATAACAGCATTGGCGAAAGCATGGGGACAAAATCGTTAAAATGGACTCCCACCACACAACTCAAAAAGAAGAAGCAATGCGTATATTTGGTTGGATTCATATAAGTATTTCTTTTGAAAAAGAAAAAGAAATATATAGATTTGGAATTGTTTTATTTATAATAAAAGACTGCAAGTTCGAGTTGTTTGGCTTGGACTTTGGATTTTTCTAGTATGTTCTAATATTGATGTTGGATGGTTTAATGATGTCAAAAACAAATTCTTGATGACAGTGGACCCCGCGCTTTTATATGGTCATATAAAGTTTCCAATCTTACATATTATTTGAGGGTTTGAAATTCTTAATTATTTGGTTCGTTCTAGTGAAAACCAACTAAAAGGTAATAGTATTTGAAAAGTTAGCAAGGAGCTTGATCTGTGTGCATAATTAGCTACAAACTAAAAACACAGACAACCCTCATGTCCAGCAATAAAGTGTACCTCTAACTATCAACAAGGCGGTATGTTGTATTTAATTTCTTAAATATTATAAAAGACTTATTTTCTCCATATCTCTATTGTCTGTTCATTGAATCTTGTAAGGAAATAGAATATATGAAACTTTTCAACAGTGGAAGTGTGCATCACTGCTGGAAACGGATTCATGATGGGAGGAATCGCTCATCTGTTCTACTGCATCAGCATTAGACATAGATATAGACAAGGCAAGGCAGCGGAGTTAAGAAACACTGAGGACCAAAACTAGCAGGCTCGTCCCCTCACAGAAGGATACAAGAGTAGGATAGTCGGATATAGTTACAGAGTAAATAGAGGATCTACACAGGGTTAAACCAAGTATTCACCCTGATCTATCGTTTTCTCTTTCTCTGGGACTTCTTTTCCTTATCAACTTTGTCTGGCTTCGTTGAAATGGTTCTCATTTTGGCACCTACGGTGGAACTCCACAAAGCCCTTTCAACATCTGACGGTGTGAATTGATCCTCCAATGTAGATAGTTCCTGAAAGAAATATTGGCGAAAGGTTTCTCATTAATAGTTAGTGGGGAACACACAACAGCAGATTATAAGAGTTTTAGGGAACGAAAAAGCATTTCATGTAAAAACCTGGTGTGGATGAGAATTTCACATAATAATACCCGAGATAAAATAGTTCTGGTGGATAGCTGAAAGAACTGGGAATTAACAAAGGAAAATGTAAAATCCCAGCAGTTTCAATATATTCCGATCAATATATATTAAAAGCACTCTTTCATTATCACAACTACATGCCCATTGATGAAAGAATTCATCTAGACTGATCAGAAATGGCTGATTCGTGAAAATGGAAGCAGTCCCTCTAACTAAACGAGCAGATGGAATCAATAAAGCACCGTTCAAGCACAAAAGCACAAAAAGCAGAAACAAAGCAACAAATCTATCTTTTTCAAAGATCAATGAGATGGACATTGATGGGGGCAAAAATCTCATGAAGGGCAGAAAAGCTATTTCCACAAAAGCATGAGGAGAAAGAGACCACATATTTTTTAATAAACTTGTATTTACTGAGCCCTAACAAAGGGAAATTGTATCTGCATGTAGGTGATTAATGGAGCGGTAAAATTGATTTTACACCTCTTTACATGAATTGCTTGAGATAGTATAAATACGCCTCAACATTGTGAAAAGGACTTTTGTACAAGTTAAAGAACGAAGATTTCTAGTTTTTGACATGTGAAGTGTGCTTGGATCACGAGCTTCCAATTCATCACCATCTAACACATAATTGTTGAAAACTACCACTGATTGGAGAATAATAATGGTATATTTTCTAGTTCTCAACCAGAGGATTAAAAACTCTGGATCTTGTTCACTAGTATGATCTCCAAATGCATTTCGATGCATCAGTAGAGATCTAAGAATATATGTTCTAATTCCAACTAATTCAAGGGAAGCTAATTGATTGACATTCCGTGGAATCTAAAATTTTCAAACAGTCAAAATATAAGTGTAAGTCCAAGTTGTAAACCTTAAGACTGATTCAGCTGAAAAATGATGGAGAAACAAATAATTCAACCAACCTTTGCCTTGGCTTGCATCTTCTCCACAAACACCATATACCGCTTCAACGAATAATCCTTCGAGTCCCCAACCACAGCCACCGTTGCCTAAATTTCCAAACATTCATACATGATAGATGAACACACTCCCGTGAAAAAATATGGAAAAGTCAATCGTTCATTCATCCAAAATTACTTTTTCAACAGCCTAGAAGCACCTCATTATGGGGCGCTAGAAATAACCCCAAAATTTCTACTCACCAGTTGGAAAAATGAAACAAAAACTTCATTATCGATAGTTATTCTCGAATAAGTACCTCATCGGACATAAACGGCGCGACATCCGGCGCATAGGCGGCGAGGACAGCGGAGGCGGTGGCTGGACCCACGCCCTTTAAGACGGTTAACTCTGTGATGGCCTTCGAAACATCAGGCAAGGAAGCAAAGGCCTTCGCAGAGGTGTCCCGCACCACGACGTCGTCTAAGGAGGAAACGAAGGATAATAAGCGCGGGCGCCACTTGCCGCGGGCGAGCTTCCACTGCATGAGTCTAGAGAGCTCATCGGTGGTGATGTAGGGATTAGGGTCTCGTTGGTGGAGGAGATTTGGTAGCTCTTTGCGGTAGAAATCATCAAGGGAAATGATGTCCGGTTTCCCAAGGGTTTTTATTACGGCTTCGTAGTAACCGAGGGCTTCTCTCCAGAGAGCGGCGTCGGATGAATTGAAGTCCATTACTACCAGCCCGGCGGCGAAGATAGCGGTCGTCGGCAGGGGCTTTCGAGGTCTCGAAATTGGCGGGCTTTGACTACAAAAAGAACACTGATTTATGCTATTATAATATGAATTTATTAATTGAACGACGTATTAATTAATAAATATATATATATATACACTATACTTTTATTAAAAAAATCTTTTATGGTTTCAATACCTAAATTTGCCTTTTGATTCATTTTGTTTTTCTAAAAAACAAATTGATTAAAATAAAAATAAAAATTTTTTTAATTATTTCATAATTATAATTTTTTTATATCACCCACTAATTCATTGTTTCTCTCTCATCCTACTTCTCCATCTTTCTTCTCATTTCAATTTTTTATATTTTTATTAAATTTATAATCCAATATACTTTCTCTCCATCACGATTATTATCTCTAAAAGACTTTTTCCTCTCGTTCTCTCAACATTATTGTTTTTTTCACAATTTTTTCCACTCTATTTCACATCATAATTCTTTTTTATACAAAACTGCGTGCAACAACAACTACTTAAATTAAAAAAAAAAAAAAAAAAAATCTTTCATTGTACCAACTTTAAATTACCCCAATTTACCCTTTTTTCACCCTTTAATCCATTCTATTTTTCCAAAAAACAACTGTCCAAAATAGTTATTTAAATATCTTCTTAATCATTTTATAATTACATTCTTTTTTTCATTTCAACCACTAGTACATACCTCTTATCTGCATCGTCATTTCATTCACAAGATTTTTCTCAGTCTTGTACCTCCAACTCAACAAATGCATAAATCCTGCCTCAGCTGTATTTTGCTGGGCCTTTACACCTACCAGCGACTTATCATTATGGTACCTCTAACACAATTTCTCATACAACAAAAGAAAACATTGATTACTTGCAAAAGGTAAAGTGATTAGTGAAAACTAAATTGGTACATTATGAACATCAAAGAAGAGCCAAAATGAAATATTTGTAAGTATGACAATTTCAACACGTTCCTCCTTGTATAAAGCAGCCAAATGGATGCAGTTGATGATACCTTCGAACCTAGATTCCCTTTCCGGCTAAAGCTCTTTTCTAGTTACATGTAAGCATCATATAAATAAATCCTCCAGAGTCTACTGAGTTTAATTTACAAAGTCAAGTTCCCCTAAAATGATAAATAACTTTTCTGATTGGAAAATCACAAGTTTCAAATTAAAAAATTGAGGGTGGCTTAAATTTTGTAAACAGGAGTAATTCCAAGCAAATGGAAACATTTTCTCATGACAACTGCTGTTGCCTCGCACAGCAAGAGTCTACTTGTCTCCTCTGCTGATCCAACGACCTAACAAAATTTCAAAGTTCAGACAAGAAGAGGAAATCAATAACGGCGGTACAAGGAGATGCCAATTTATGATTCAAGATTCTCATCCTGGAGCATGGACTGTGATACTTTATTCTTTTTGTGCAATATTAATTAAAGGCTTCTTCATACCTGACAGTTGGTGTAAAATCTTGTGAAGTCTTCTGATAAATTGTACAAATATTCACACAACACATTTGGCAAAAGATTAGTGCATGCCTCCTCCACGACCTGAGAAGGTAGAATCACAGTAAGACCAAAGGCAAATATACTAACAAGCCAAGTAGTAAGTATTTAGGATCCAGGAACAAGGAGCGAATAGTGACGGGACTATCCATAATCAGTCTTATTACCTCTGCAAACTGGAGCAAATGAAGTCCTAGCGTACGTTCATCAGGATGAACCAAGTCTATCGTCCCAGTCTGTAATCAATATAAGCAAGAACCAAAGTTGTGAATCATAAAGTCCTTTTTTAAGTTCATCTAAAGTTTCTAAAACTTTTGACCACTTCAGGGTTTCTTAAGCCAGTCATCACAAGCCTAGATCGCATAATTGATGATAAAAAGATAAAACTGAAGATGGCCAAAATAGAAATATTTGCTGAAGGTTAAAGTTAATTACACAACATCAAACAGTTGGTATTTTAGAACTAGGAAGAGAGTTGGCCTACTTTTTTCAATTCTTCTATATCTTTCCCCGATTTCCTGATGATTGAGCAGATCCGAGCATGTGCATACAACAAATATACTGCAGTATTTCCCTGCTCATAAGGAACAAGGCAACAAGGAATAAATTGAAAGAATGACATAGAGTTAAACAGGAGGCTAAGGTAGCCACAAGAAAGTAAGGACAATTGTATCAAAACCAGCTTTCATTAATTTAAAATCCATAACAATACTTCACTAACCATATGACATAAAAATGACTTACAATAACATGTTTAAGAAAGAAGTTCAGGCAAAAACAATACTCTTTTCATATTGCTAAACCATAAAATATTACTAGTATCATTTCTATGTTATAAAACTCATAGTAGTCGATGAACACACCTTGTCATTGAGCATCTGGTCGAAACTGAAGGTGTAATTGGTCGTTCTATTATTCTTCAGATCAGCATATCTGTTTTATATACAAAAGAATTGATACTTTCTTCAGAGGTCCTGTTAGGAAAAATTACAGGAAGAGTAGCGACCTTTCCGTCAAAACAAACGGGCTGGTGCATATGCCCCTGCTTTTGGGATCTCATGTTGGATCAAGTTTCTAAGCAGCTAGCATTCTTTTGTATCTACTTAGGCTGGAAACAAAATTTATCAGGAAAACGAGGCATAAAGAAGGATACTCACTTAACAGCCCCATATCCAACTGCTTCAGCAGTTTTCTCAAGCTCCTCTTCAGTCCACTCTTTAGCCTTCCCTGGCATACATTTGATGCACTTGTGAGGTTCAGATTTCAGACCATAAGTAGCATGATATAATAACAAAGTAATATATAGTTTTGGGCCTCCTAGGTGACCTGGTAGTTGTCTGGACAAACATAAAGCAACCAACCTCTTTCAATTAGAGCAGCCTTGCATTTACTTTTAGCTTCATCAAGTAAATCAACCAGTTTGACAGTCTCAGTACTGCGAGTACGGAATCGTTTTCCATCTTCTCCTAGAACAAGCCCAAATCCTACGTGGCTAGCTTTGGGATATTTATTCTCCTCAGCTGGAAGCCAACCAGCCCGTTTGGCAGCCTTGAGAACATTCCAAAAAGCTCTTTAGCCTCAAAACTCATATATGAGTCTGCTAAAATAAAGACATGATGCGCCATGTATAGGTTGCCATATTCAGATGTCTAACTTACAGTAAAGAACATTTCAAAGTGCTCTCGTTGGCCAACATCAGTTACATATATAATCCACTCAGCCTTTTCCTCGTTTAGTCGATACCTATACATTGAAGAAGTGTAAGTCTAGTAACAAAAAGCAATTTCCACAAGTTACATGGCAGAAGCAGTATAAAATTTGCAGTAGAAGTTTTGATATCAGTTTAAGTGACTGACATATCAACATTTGATCAAGCAATAATGGTGATGATGGAGGCGGCGCCAGTATAAATATGGAAAGATAGGTAGAAAAAAAAAGCTTTCAGCAGATGATCTGAAACTATTCTAAACCATGAAAAGACTTCTCTCAGCAAGTACTATATACACTCAACAGAAAGAATCAGAAAGGATTAGAGAAAACTTCCATGAACCAAAAATGAGGGAACAAAGAAAACTGGCTCACCACAAAGCAGCAAGATCAGTTGAGGCATAGTTGTACCCACCATCCTTCTTTACAACAATAAGTGGTATATTTTTCCCTTCAATAAAGATAACACGTGCACCTTCACTTTCTTCAATTAATCCCTGTTTACTCAATAACTCCAGAGCCCCAGGAATATATGGATTGTAAAAGCTTTCCCCCTGGTGAAAAGGAACAAAGACTTGTATGAATGCACATTCCATAGAAGCCCATAGACATCTCAATAATTGTAAAAGCTTTCTCCTTGGTGAAAAGGAAAATGTACTGAAATAAATTAATATTTTATATCATCAGAAAAGAAATTAAATAGGAGACAACCACACCTTAAAGACATCAGCAGTTGGGCATAATCACCTAAACTACAGTACGTTAGTCATCATCTTGATACTTCTATGAATTGCGTAATGCAGACATTACAGAGACCATGTTGTATATTTACCAAAAGCTTCAAATAAATCAGCAACGGCACTTAAAACAGAGCAAGTCCAGTACCTTTTCCTCCAAGTGAACTCCAAGCCGCTGATAAACCTTTTCATATCCTCTTCGGCTAATTTCACAAATATGAGCCCAAGCCTTCCGGTACTTCTCCTCCCCAGCCTGTAACACACACATAGATATAGCATCACATACAAAAAGTATAAATGAGACACTTACATTATTTATTTGGCTTTAATGTTTTGATGAATTAGAAAATGAATGTATAATTACTTCAAGAAGATAAACTCAGGCAAGAAAGAACAAACACTATAAAGAATCAACCTCAACAATCCTTAAGATATCAAATTATTTACCTGCAGACTGACTACTGCGCGTTGGGCCCTCTCCTTGAAGGCGGGGTCACTGTCAAATCTCTGCTTCGACGCCTTATAGAATGTCTGAGAAAGCAGCACTCGGGTAAATAGGACAAAGCTTATAAGCCATTCTTCTCCAAACTCATCTTGAAAAGAAACCCATGTAACTCCAAAATTCTGTAAGTACCAAAGCATATTCAAAATTTTCCTCTCACCTCCAGGTCTCCAATGGCTTGATCACTGGCAACTTCTCCACTTGGAAACTTTTCAAATAGGTACTCGATTAGCATGCCAAACTGAAACCGTTCAAACCATTAGCATCCAAAGAAATATTCCACTTTAAAAGAGCTATGCATCCGAAGTAATAATTGTTCAATTTAAAAGAAGCTTTTCACGCCAAGAAAAATCAATCAGAAGCTATACACACCAAGAAAATCAATCACTTCTCACAGTTACAGGGATATAATCACCTAGGACTCACAACATGCAGATAATCACAAACCTGTGTCCCCCAATCTCCAACATGGTTTCTACGAAGAACCTCCACATTCGAATATTCCAGCATACGGGCCAGGGTATCTCCAATAATGGTCGATCTCAAGTGACCAACATGCATTTCTTTTGCTATATTGGGTGAGGAGAAGTCAACCACAGCCCTCTTGACAGGAAGCTTAGGAGCCCACGCCTCAATACCATCAACTAGCATCTTCTGAATGCTCTGCACCAATTTGAATAAGATTTTTCATACACAATAGTATGAAAAGGTCAGCTAAGAAAAGAGAGAAGTTCTAGTAGTAAATTACCTTGGCTATCCATTGCCGAGACAATACAACATTTACAAAACCAGGTCCAGCAATTGAGCAAGAATCAACCATTTCTGATGCAGGGAGATTTTTCATAATGGCCTATAAAGTAAACAAATTAATTAACCAGTCTCAAAAGGCATCAACTTAAGACATATGATTGATACTATGGTATAACACATTGTTTTCTTCTTTAGTTATAAAACTTACACCATAAAGAGAATTGTAAAACAGCATATATCATCCATACCTGTCCTATTGGTTGGGGACCTTTGAACTGGGTGCTCTTCCCTTTAACTTTTGACCACAAGCCCATGGCATTGTTGCTGTAACAAGAAAGGGTTTCATATCTTGCAATATCACAGTAGCAAGGACAAAAAGATTATCTATTGCAAATAAGTATTAAGATTTTAAGAAATCAACTAAAAGTTTAAACGCAAACTCACTTTTCCACTAAACAGGTAAGAAAATGAATTTTGCATAACAACATATAAAGAACAAGAAATACCATTGATAATCACCGAATTTGGGGTTTTGGCAAGGAGCAATTGCAGGATCTACATCCAACTCCTCGGGGACTGTTATTCTCAATGATTCTTCAAATAACTTTGCTAGTTGTTGCTTAAGACTTCCACCTGTCACCTCATCCTGTTTGATGACACATTAAATCAGAATTTATGACAGGTATGTCATATTTGTAGCCTGTTTCAATGTTTCCTTGAGTGTAGTAAATGCATATACATGTGCATTAAGCTTACGCATTGATAATTGCCTTTGAATCTACAAATACAGTGCAAGTTTTTCTTAGAAATGAAGCTTCTCAATAAATAGTTACATGAACTTACGTTTGCCATAGTCTTTGAGGACGATGCCTTAGCTCTGAGAAAAAGTCTTCGAGAAGTTCTAAGAATACCTGTCTAGTTTCATGAGAACCACAAGAAAATCAACAAAAGCACAAGTACAACGTAACATCTGATCTCAGGAAATTGACATGAAAGGTTACTAAAGAAATTAAATATGTCAAAAGATTATAGAAGCCATCAAAAAACAAACTCAATCATGCTCCTGAGTATCTCAATACAAGTACCAGCTTTTTGTTTACAACTTTCACCGGCACAAAGTTACCCATGTTTGTGGTAATCAGATTAGAGTCTTAAAATATCAGATAAATTTTCTCATCACAATCAACTTTAATTTCGATATGACAGTAAGTATTGGATTCGCATGCAACTAGTTTTCACTGCTCTCCGTCTACAACAAACCCAGTTACTGCTTAAGGGGGAAAAGAAACACCGAATATGTCCTTAAAACTCTCATCCTCTCATATATCCGCTTCAATCACACTTGAATTGGAACATCCATTATATAATCTTTACAACAACAGCAATTCAATTTGAACTCCGTCATTGATATATACGCACAAAATAATAAACCTATTTCCAGCTCCACCACTCCTATACATAGACCGGTCAATCAAAATATATTCACAGTTTCACTAACATTCACAAATCGTAACCTCCCTAAGAAAAAAAAAAGAAAACATATGGCGGCATATCAACCCGTCTTACAGTTGGTGGAGAAGGAAACGGAGGAGTGAGAGTGGAGGAGAGGGAGGCGACTGAATTGCGGAGGAACGAAAACCGGCGGAAGCAAAATACTAAACTGTGAGCAGTTCATTAAAATAAAGTGTTTTGTGTATTTATTTACAGATGATATGCCGTATTTCACCCAGTGAAGGTGAAAGTGCGCTCTTTTCTGTCTAATTGGCTGTGGACTGTGGACTATGGTGGAACTGCGCGCCTCTTTAGGGTTTTTGAGGGATTGGGATTGTCTGTCTATGTCTTCTCGTGGGTTAAAAGAACTCTGTCAGAATGCAACGTCTTAGTGTTTGAGTAATTATTAAATGCATTTTTGTCCAAGAAATTTAAATGTGGACGCAAAATCATCCGTTAAATTTAAAAACTCGATCTATATCATCATATCCTCAATTTTTTACTTAAATTTAGAAGAAATAAAGACTATATTATGTTAGTATTTTCCTATTAGTAACTAGTAAAACACACGTGCATTGGGCGTATGCATAGTCTTTTATTTTTTCTTTTTTCATTCTTAAATAATATGAAAATAATTTGAATGGTGTACTGAAAAAGTTTCTACATTCATATCATGTTTTTTTTTAATCAGGCAATTATAAGATCTAAGAGGGTAGTATGAAAAATATTGTTTGAGTAAAATATGTTGCATAATTTTCAATGAAAATGAACATTTTAATAAGATTGAACTAAACAAACGAGCTTAAGTCTGAAATACTGTAAAACTGAAAATTGACTTTTAAAAATCAAATGAGACGCACCATAAACATTTGTACCCGACATTGATAATTTTTTATTTGATTTCTTACATTATCTTATTAATACATTCAAATATTTGTATAACAATTATTTTTTTTATTATTAATGCTGGATTACTAATAATTAATATTCATGACATAATGCATATATAATTATTTAACTCAAAAAGCAAAGTAATACAAATGAAAACTAAATTTACGTCGTCAATGAGTTATTGCTTTATTGATAAGAATGAGGTCTCAAAATTAAAAGCTGTAGATTTGAGTTTTTGTAATATTTTTTTAAATTTTTTATCTCGTTTCAATATATTCATTAATTTAAATTCTTAATATATTAAATTAATTTTTAAAATAAAATATATCGAATGATGGAATGAAATCGAAAATGAACGGCCGGAAGGAGTGGTCATAGTTGTAAGCTGAAAACAAGATGTTGGGCTGGGAGTTGGATCCAACAATCTCTTGTACTGAGTTTTTTATCATGTTATAAGTTGCCCATTGGACCTCTCCTCTGCCCATCTCTTTCTTTTCTTTTTTTAAAGTAGTAATTATATGATTTTATTAATTAATTATTTTAATAAATTGAGACTACAGCGATATTTGATTAATTAATTAATATAATTAAACATGACAAAGTAATTTATGATAAATCTATATAAAATAAAATAAATATCTATACATTTGGTTAAATTCGAACACATGACCTCAAACTTGTTCATAATACTTCAATTTTAACCACTATGCAAAAACAAAATCATTTATACACAAACTTTGAAAGATATTAAAATCTTAACTGGTATTGTTTCTTGAGAAAACATAGATATCAAAACAGTTGATGATGAATTATGGTAGTACAAGATTTTGGTCATGATCTTCTGTCAAATTTTCTGGGCCATGTACTAAATAGGTATAAGGTTTTCAAAGTGGTATTTGGATGAACCAAAATTAAATAAGTTACCAAATTGTCCGAAACTCTCTCTCTCTCTTAACATGTATTAATACGTAGTTCAATTAATAAATTTATATTATAATTGAACTCATAACAAATGAGACACGTACTGTCGCAACATTTTAAAATTGATCTTAACACAATCAAACGTTGCGAGGTGCTTCTGAAGTTCGAATTTGCAATAATTGTATAATTTATTCTATTAAAAACGATTAATAATTAGTTGTTAGTGAAATCTTATTCAAATAATAACATTTCAAATATCCAAATCAAATAGTACAAATATTGTTTTCTACAATTAAATATCTAATTCAAAGTTTTATTTGACTTTTTTCTGATACCACAATAAAGTAGAACAATGGGCCGAATAAGTGGCTTAGACAATTTTGTGCCAATATTTTGTACCATCAGCTAAAATGTTGTGATATAATGCTATTAAAATAGGCTAATATAGTCTAATAATTACTTAATGATATATATATAGGTCACACAAAATTCAATTTATAAATACCCAATAATCGGTTATATATATACATCTTTTACACTTTTTTACTTTATTTGGAAAAAAACAAGACTCATATTGTATATTTTAAAATTTGAATATAAAAAATTTAAAAGTTTAAGTTTAACTCGAGCTCAAATCTATAGTATTTTTATCCCAAGACACCTCGGGTCCTTGACCCGTGAAATATTTCTAATATTTAGTTCATTTTAACTAGTTTTCATATATAAATTTAAATTTACTAAAAAAATATATTTTTTTTTATTAGCCAGTTATCATATGTAAAAGTTAAAAACTGTGACAGACACTAATTAATATGGGGGCTGCGCAATGGCGTATTAATTGTTGTTTTTTTAAAAACGATGCCCAGAATATTATTTATAGTAAAAACTATAGCGAATGATTTTGTTATAAGTAAAATCATAACGAGTGTTGATTAACTGTAGTTAAAATGTAATATGAATTTTAAATTATTGTGATTTTTAATATAAAAAATAATCAAATTATTTTTGGAGTGATTTGAAAAGACAGAAGAAGGAAAAAGAGTCCGCAATCAAAGCACCTAACTCCATTCTCGTAACTTCATGAATGGGCAACGCAAAAAGAGCATTTGACAATTCTATAAACTTCCATTCGAGAGAGGGGTAGAGACAGGTGTTTTCTTCTCAACATTTTTGTATCTATTAATGAAAATTTATACTCCAAGAGGAACACATGATGCCTGTCATCTCCACTCACCAAATAATTAATATATGAAAATCCCCACATTGTCTAAAAATTAATATTCATTTTAACATTAAAAACTATCAATGTTGTCTTATTTAAGTAGTTAAGTTTGAATTTCCACGGACAAATTTGAGATCTTGAATTTGAAACTCGATCGAACATGTGGGTATTTATCTTATTTTATATGAGTTTATTGAAATCATAATTTTTTTTATTATTTTTATGAACGTGTAGGTATTGATGTAATCATGTAATTATTATTTAAAAAACAAATTAAATACTTGTTCTAAATTCCAAAAAAAACAAGAAACATTAGTTTTTGCAACGAAAATATCCTATCCCAATTTGCAATAATCTTTTTAATTAATTTATTCAGATAAATGACATGTCCAAAGAATCATCACAAACTGCTAAGTGAATACCGTCGCGCAAAATCGCATTTAAATCGGACAAATTACTAATTATCCTAGGCCTATTATTTAACTTAGTGTGTTTGCGGTACTCAGCCCACCAATTAATATTATGATGGTGGAACTTTAGAAATTAATGATGAATTAAAACTAATGATCCTTGTTAGGTGCATTATGATTAGAAAATCTAATTAAGGGCCCTACATTATTTTTTGAACTTATTCATAATGACAATTATTATATATTAATCACAATTATCTTCTTTCTCTGGTTGAATTAGTAGATGGTTAGGTTTATGTATTAGTCTAGTGTTGCAGAAGCTTATGCAATCATTAAAAGTTTAAGGAATAATTTTGTATGTACATTATAAGGAAAGCTGTCTTGCAATATAGAGCCATCCACGCACCAATCACTGCAGACCAACTCTTGTTTATTTCTTCAACCTTTTTCCCTTGGTTTTCTTGCATTCTTAAAAAAAAATGAAAATTGATAAATAATAATGCAATAATTATTTTTAATTAGATTAAGAGAAAAAACAATTGTTAAGCGCATAATTTTTAATACCGTGGATATTAAATGAAAATATTTTTAAATACAATTTTATTAGTGGCAAAAATTACAATATTCTCGATCGTATATTGATTAAAAAATTATTCATAAAATTACTATTATAAATAATTAATAATACAAATACATTTTAGAAAGAGTATAACTTTATATGCGTAGAGTGCATGATTTATTTAAAAAAGTAGAGTAGAATCAGAGGTCCTCATGTGAAATTGACTATAACTTTCTAGACATTTTTTAATAAAAATAGAAAATGTTGGGTTGAATTAATTTGAATGATATGTACTTTTCACTGTATGTACATGACTTGGACAACACATTAAATTTTAATGTCTTTATTGAAAAGTAATCATAAATTGATAGCGTTAAGATCATCAAATGTCATAAATATGGCAATAACACATCATCCACTTCTTGCATAGGAAATAAATAGGTAATATTATAAGTTATTTGCTCCTAGAAAATAATATAAGTAATTCCCAATAAATATTTGTCTGAGTTTCGCTTTGATAGAGTTTAAACGGTCTAAAATAGCATATATGATGACTTTGCTTCTCAAAAATTAATATTCGACCCCATCAATCTAGAAACGAGAAATATTAATCGTTGAAATTTATTCCATACAAGAGATTTTAGGAGGGAGCATGGTTTTGTATAATTCCTGACAATTGGCCCTCTATAAAATATAATTTGGGACAATATATGTATTAAATTACTCTGAAATATAACTATGTGACCCTGTTATCAAATATAGCTATTTATGCTATTTTGGTTATTAAAAATCAGATGGTGTAGTTTTGATCCTTAAATTATTATTATTATTATTATTATTATGTTTAAATCCTTCCATAAAGTAAACGGTTAAAATTAATAAAGTTTCATTGAAAAAAAAAAAGTCATTTTTCTTCCATTTTATGGTATTTTTATGGAAGGAAAATTGTTACTTTTTTCCGTTCCAATAAAACTTACACTAACTTTAACAGTTTTATTTAATGAATAACTAATAATATTAAAAATATAATAATTCGAAGATTAAAATTACACCCTTAAATTATTTAAAAATTTTGAGGATCAAAATTATAGTTATTCCAAAAATAAACCTATTTGCCGTGCGGTACAAGAGACGCAACATTGGTGACTGTCAGGAGACCGAATCTTAAGGTAACAATCCAACACTCTTCTGATTATATGGAAATATTTTCATTTTTCAGTTACTTCATTTACATGGTAATATCTGACTCATTATGATTGAGAGTCATAACTCAATTTATATGAACTTTTCAATAATCATATAATTTACCACTAGAATGGTATCCAAGTGGAATAAAGTCCCTATTCTCATAATTAATTATAAAATCAAATCGATTTAAATACCACTTACTCATGGTATAAAATCTGCAATTTGAAATAATAATTTTGTTTCCTTTTTAATCTATTTTGTATTTCAATTGAGTTGACAGCTACAAACTCGATCTTGAACAATAAATTGTGAATAATTATATTTTTATATAGTCTTTTCACAGAAATTATCTCTGTTTTTGTATAATTATAGAAATAATTCATGGCAATAAAAAAATACAGATAGTTTTTGTATAATATATACGTATTTGGAAATTTTTCAAAAAATCATAGTAGTTTGTGTAGATGATGTTGATGTTTCTACTAAGTGTATGTGTAATTATGCAAAAACTATGAATGAATTGTGTAAGAAATAATGTAAATATAACTATCCCTAATAATTATGGTTCAATTCAGACATTTCGTGTGGACGACTCTCACAGTCGCTCGTGAAGAACTGCTACAAGATTTTTATTTATAAAAAAAAAATGAATATATATGTTAATATTTTAATTTTTTTTATTTGAATGAGAAAAAAATAAAATTTGCCTTCTAGCTTTTGCGGTTGTTAAAATAAATTTGTTAAGTACTGGTGCAGGTGCAGGTGCAGGTACAGACCCCTTCTTCAACATTCAAAATTCAAATACAAAGCACAGATGATGGAACGTGGTGAACGGGGCGGCCCTACCGCCGCCCGGCCGACGGTAGGTGACAGCCTGTACATCATAAAAAAGACTTGGACACATCTATTCCTCCACGTGTCATTCCCTCCGCTCATCATGTAACGTCTCCACCTACTCCAGGCGCGTCAACCCCCGTGCACTCTATCTCACCTTCATTAATAATATAAGCTAATATTCTTTTGGATATCCTTTTTTTTCTTTTTTTCCTTTTATTTTTTTAAAATTTAAAAGACACCTATGCACGCTCCGGAATCCGGATAACGGGAATCCGATGATACTTTGAATTCCCCTTTTGTCCTCAATCTGTTTTTTGCTGTCAATATTGACCTTTGATTTTGACACCGACAAAACCCGCACCTTTTTTTCTTTTTTTTTTTCACGGTATTTGAAATGCATGAAAAAGAAAGGTTATAGAATGTGGTGGATTGTAAACTCACCGTCCTCGCGAATGCGAGTATATAATTTATTTTTTTATAGTAATATTTGATTTTTTATTTATTCAAAAATTATTTATTTATTTAAAAATAGAGATAATTATGTTTCTCTTCGACTAAGATTTTGTTTAAGTATACATAATTTTTTTGTGATTTGAAAATCTACAGCTAATACCCTTGAGTTTGTTTTTGTCTAACAAATAAGTCCATTCGTTAGTCAAAATTCACTGAAAATTGTTATTCACCATCGATTAGCTTATTACTGACTTACATGTCATACAATTTTTTTCCGACTAAACTACCTTTGTAACTGTAAAAATATATTTTCTTATATGCATTAACATGTGAAGACGTATGATGATAATTTAGTTATAAAAATATTTACTTGACCTGCAATGAATCGATAATAAGTTAATCGGGAGTAAATAATTTTTTTTTATTTTTTATTAATATCAGCAAATTCGGTGAACTTTGACTAATGGGTAAACTTATTTATTAGACGGAAGCAACCTCATGGGTTCCATTCCAACCACATAGAATTTACGTGTAATTACACCAAATATCAAGGGAGGGGAGTGTAATCATCCTTAGAAACACTAATTTCTTATTTCTTTGTTTTCTTTAAACATGTTCGTTAGATTTGTAAATATCAATATATTAAATTCTTCTTTAAATTTAAATTTATGAATAATATAATAATGAATCAAATTTTATAAGAAATAATAAACATAACAAATCAAAATTATATATAGTCTTATCTTCGGTAAGCTTCCAAGCCCAATTTAAAGTTGATCTGATTAGTTAAAAAAATTATAAAATATACTTAAAAAATTAAATTATTAGAATATAATTCATGTTTGATTCGAATAAAATCCATTCAAGCTCAACTCAAATGTGAGAATTTTAAAACTTGATAAAGTTTCAAATAAATTTGAATAATAATATTTTCGACTCAATTTATTTTATCCTTTTAAGTGCATAGTAAAATCTATAATTATAAGCAGAATTTACCACTTAATTTATCTATTAATAACTTTTTTCAACAATATTGAAATTTGATCATTCAAGACAAAGTCGATAGATTTATCCCCGTCTCTCCTATCCCCGCCAAAAAAGGAAAAAAATTAATTATTCCCATATTATAAATCAGTACAACTTAAAAATCACAGTAAACTGATATTATATAATACAGTTAGATGATATTAATACGAAAACATAAGTTTTGATTACAATTATCAATATTCGTTGTCGTTTTATTTATAGCCAAAATATTTCTATAATTTTAACTGTAGTAAATATTTTGACCTCGTTTATAAAAAATAAAAGCTAAATTAAAAAAAACAAAGCTAATAATTACGGCATAATCATGATTAATTAATATTCACCGTAAATTTTGACATGAACGAAAATACATATTTGTTGTGGTGTGTGTTGATGGCATGGATAGTGGAAAGAGCTATATGATTGAACTCATCATATAGCTGGACTGAAATGTATAAGTGAATGAGTTATGAAGTTAAAACAATGTGAAAAATAATGGAAAAACACGACATTTATTAATGTTGTTGGAATGATGATGATGTTGTCGATATCGAAATGCGTTGGTATGAATGATGATGAATTTAGGTCTTATCCTCTGAGCCCACTGTACAAAGTTCAGAGTGTAAAAGGTGGTAATACTATTTCATTTCAATGGTGAGGAGATTTTTTGTCTTTGGGTGAAAGTGTTTTTAGAGTGTAAGTAGGAGGAGTAGGAGGCACTTGGCATTGCATGCACACCTCCCTATTTCCAATTTTTGGATTTTTTCTTTTCCCCAAACGGTGAACCATGCCTTTCTACCTTTTTTTCTTTTTTAAAATAAAGTATTGTGAATTCTCATCACATTTAACATATTTATCGATATTTTTTCGTTATTTGAAAAATTATAAATGCTTTATGATTTTAATAGTCGTCTAAAAATTAACTCAATATATAAATTTTTGTTAAGTTTTCATTTATTTATTTTAATAAACTTATTAAAATGCCATTGTAGATTAAAAATTATAATTTTATTTATTTTCTAAAATTTTATGAAATTTTTTTATGGATCGTGATTTTTTTATAAATGAATAATTATAAAATAATGGGGATCGAAAAGAAATAGAATAAAAATAATAATATATATTTATATAGAAATATTTATAGTAGTTATGATTTATTTTATCGTTAATTTTTATTAGGATCTTTCATTGTAAATCTGTAAAATACTCATGATTCAGTACTATGATCATTGATATATAATTAGTTTATGTAAAAATCTAAAATTTTAATATAGTTAATTAATTTTATTTTAAGTTGGCGTACATTACGGAGTCAGATTTTTCTACGAAATTACGATATATTAATCTAAAGTAATGCAAAAGGTTTTATTTTTATTTTTATTTTTACTACCTAATGGATGTTAAAAATGAAAACAACGTGTGACAAAAAGAGAGAAAACTAGCATTTTATTTATTTATTTATTTTGACAGAGTTAGAATTTTATTCGACGTTACCTCTTCATTCTTATTTTGATAATTGTAATTTTTTTTAATTTTATTGATATTAATCCATTATAATTTGGAGAAAAAATAATTCTACATTATTGATCACATTAAGAAAAAAATCTTAAATATACTTTCACATAATTTATAAATTTTATAAAATACAATTTTAATCATAATTAAATTAGATGCACGGGACATGCACTAATGTAAATATATATGTGGGACTTATTTGCACTCTTAACAAAAGTCTATAGCTTTGATTGATTGTATTTTTACTATATTTTTTTTTCTATTTATTGAGATCGATAGGAAAAAATAGAGATATGTGTGTGTATTTTTATAATATTTATCAGAAAGAAAGAAGAAATGAATAGTGTTTATAACTTTTGTTTCTATTCAATAAATAAATTAATATTTTTAAAATTTATTTATATTAATAAAAATAAATAAATAATTATATTTACTCTTAAATAAATTTATTATTATTTATTATAGGTCAAATAAATATTATCTGATCAAATTATTTTTATATATATATGTTTGAAACGTGAGATGTGAAAGTAGAACAAATGTACGAGGAACATCTCAAAGATTTTTCGACATCATCTCTGGGAACTCTCTCCTCACTCTTGGAAACTTCCAAAAACCTGTCTTTTTTCATTTTTCTTTTCAGTTCCCAAAATTTGCATTAACGTTAACACTGTTACAGATGTTGATGGATGAACTAGCACTTGTACATCAAACCCGCTTTGCGATTTTACCCAATTAGACATCCCTTCAGCGGGCTGCCTAGGTCTATGACTGTCGGTGGTTCCAAGGAGACGAGGTCATTTCCGACCATTCCTACAATTTTTCATTATTATTATTAATCCCGACCGTTGATACCTCACTCCGGAATTGACTAGAGAAAGCAACATTTTTCAGTGAAATTGTATTTTATTATGTCATTTTCTGACTTTTTCCATCTTTAATAAATAAAATAAATGCAGAAAAAGAGAAAAAGTTTGTCACAATTAACCACTATGACTCTTTATTTCTTTTCTTTTTTTTTTATTGTAGAATATAGTTCATCATATATTTAAATTAAAAAAACTAATAAAATATATTCGTACTTCGCCAAATATACACTAAAAAGACAATAAATTATCGTAATATATATACACATACACACCTATTTTCATGGGCTTCAAGCTCGTAATATTTTAATTTTAAGTCTTTAATCTTACTATTTAAACAAAAATCTCGTTAACGTAAAAGTATTCATCTGAACATAAACATAATCTATAAAGATAAGTATTCAAATTTAATATATTTTTCTATCTAAGTCGAGAATTCTAATTGAAAATATAAAGTCTTCCAAAAAGATAACACATTGAACTAACACTTAATAGCAGACGTGATGATTTTGACACCATTTCATGTCAACATGTACTTGCGAATCAGCACATTTTGTTTTTCCTCTTTTGGTGATTATAAAATTTAATTTTCACGTTTTAATCGGGGTGCATTAAATGATAAGTACTCCTATATACAGTGTATGTGTTTGTTCGATAATTTGAGTTCTCAAAAATTAATTTTAAATTTTAACAATGAAAATAAAGTGTTCGACGATCTATGTTTAAAATCCCTTTTGATTAATCGTAATGTCAAAAACATCTGATCGAATAATATATAATTGCCGCTCAAAATTAAAATGCTATGATTCACATCGGATATCATTAGTTATTCCAATACATCACAAAAACAAGCCAGAAAGATGGGAAGAAAATTGATGTGTTTTTATTCTCATAATTGATTTTTTGTATGGTTTCACTTTTTTATTGTCAATCATATTGAATTAATGTATTTTTCATTTTAATAAGGATTATCAATCGTTGTTTTATAAATTTAAAGCGACTGAAGATACCATCGAATCAAAATATTTTTAAATATTTGGTTGGAACTCGAATTTTTTCTATATACTGATTTCGACTCCAAATTATTATTTAAACACGCTTTGTTTGTCCTTGTACTCGACTTAAATGCCACTTGCTTAAAATCGTACTCACCATCACAAATGAAACCAAATAGTAAATAGACAAAGGATAAATTAGGTTTGAACAGGCAAGTCTTGGATTTGCACATTGTCTTCGACCAAGCCCGAATTACTACCACATTATTCTAGTCAAAGCACACCCATAATTACCCTGTTTTGGAACGTACATCTGTTCAAACTCCACTTGCATCAACGGCTCCAATTTTTTCTATGGATCTGCTGGTCATCAAACAGCGCTCCTGATTGATCTTACATTAATCAAACATATAAATTAAAAAGAGACTAATGCATTTTGCGTCATTGTGATATTGATAATATATTAAAAAATTTAAATGAAAAAAATAATAATTTATCTCTTCATATCTTTTAAAATAAAATAAAAATAATCTATGGAAAAAAAAAATGTAATACATAAGTCCTCCTTCATTGTAATCCAGTCGGACTTGCCCGGTGTGCCACTACCGCTCGCCTTGCCCGGTCGCTAGCCTCTCCCAGTAGTTGTTTGCTCCGGTCTCCCTTCCCCGCCACTTCCCTCGTCTTCCCCTCCTTCCAATCTCGATGTTGAATCTCGCTCGCTCTCTATTTAATTAATATAAGAATAAATTGCATTTAATCCAAATTAAAAGATAAAAACTGTTTTTTTTTTCAAGAAAATAATTTTCTTCTTCTTCCTATCCATTTCTCCCCCAAATTGCACAAAAGTGGATCTTTTTGGTGTGTGGGAAAGGAGTAGAGTTTGTTTATTTTGATTGTTGGAGTATTTATTTTCTTCATTTATGTTCATTGATTTTCAGTAAATTCAAGAATTCAATCACAGTGGCTGTAAATTTTAATTCCGCCCTTTAATATTCAGTCAATTCCGCGTTCTTTCATCAGTTTTTTCTTTTACCCTCTTGAATTGGATGCCGTCTCTCCAAATTGTATTGTAATTTTATAAAGTGATCTTTGCCTTCAAGATTTTTTTTCTCCACGACTAATTACATGCTCTTTTCCTGAATTTTAATATAATTATACGTAAAATTTTATAATTTAAAAATTTATATTTAATATTTTTGAGATTTATTTTCGCCTAACAGATATGTCCCGTTTGTTAGTCAAATTTGCCGATTTGCTGATGTAACAAAAAACCCGGATTAAAATTTAAGTTTAGGCCAATTAACTTATTATTTATTTATTACAGATCAAATAAATTATTTTACGAAGATATTACCTTTATAAATCGTCATACATTAATATATATGAGGACTTATATTTTTATTGTTATAAGGATAGTTTAGTCAGAAAAATTTTATTTGACCATACTTATCAATTGAGAATAAAAATTAATTTTCATTCATTTTTCTTTATTAATATCAATAAATTCAATAAATTTTAACTAATAAATGAATTTATTTGTTAGACGGATGTAAATTTAGAAAAAAATAAATATAATTTTTTAAATTATAAAAAATTTATATATAATTATACCAAACTTTATGGAATGAGAAAGTAATTATTTTTTTTTCTTTTTTTAATTTGTTGTGTTTGGATTTAAAAAAATAGCACCAAAAAGAAAAGAAAAACAATTGCCCACAACTTATTGTCTGCGTATTTAATAGATTTCTTGTTTATGATCTCACTTTTTGTGTTTTTATTTCCCATCCTTCCTTTTTTGTATTGGTAAAAGAGTTTTGTTCCTTTGCGAAGCTCTCTTGACCAAAGACCAACAACATCGATCCCTTTTGATTGGCTTTTAAATTTTAATATTCCCAAATTTCCTTGTTTTTTCTTTTTTGATTCATGCACAAAACAAGAAATGAAAATTTGTAGGAAACCGAAAATATTGTTGAAGTGATTTTCCATTTTTATATCGGGGGAGGGGGAGGAGGAGGAGGGGTTTGTTGTGGAGGTGGTGGTGGCCATTTCTGATTTTCTTGATTTTTGATTTTGGAATTCCCTTTAGACTGTGGAATCATAAATCAAAGACGTGTTGAGCTGTTCTCCTTTTCCTCTCTCTCTCTCTCTCTCTCTCTCTCTCTCTACATCTTTTTCAATTCAAAAATCTCTCTACAAACACACTTGTTGCAAGCTGTAAATGAATGTAATGGATGTATAGGACCTTTTGTACTGTTCCTGCCTTCCTCCGTTCTTCTTTTTCTTCCTCCCACAATAGCTTAATTGTATTTTTCTTGTATTCCCATATAAGACTCCTCCTTTTCCATCTCTTCAACCCCTGTTTTGGGCTTTCTCATTGTCATCCAAAAATGAAGTTTTTGTAGCATTCTGCGTCACTGTGCCTAAACCCCATCTCATTAAATTTTCTGCTGAGCTCAAGATATCCACAAAAGAAGGGGATTCCATGCTTTAGATCCTGTTCTTTGCAGTCTTCTTCTGCTTTTTCCCACTCACTTTGGCATTTTTTTCAGCATTTTCCCACATTTCTTTCCCCGTGTTTGCTTCAAAACTATTCCGAAAAATTCAATCTTTACGCCATTCTTGAGCAGATTCCGCATCTGGGTTTATCCCCTTCTCGCAGTTTCAGCTCAGAAATCGCTTTAAGGCTTGACATTTTAAGCCATTTTTGAAGATCTTCTTCACTTGGTTGTTGAGGAAAAAACTAGTCTTTAGTAATGGCTCCATCTTTGTACTGGTGGGGAAAGGAAACTCACAGGGGCACCCCTGTGGTAGTGAAAATGGAGAACCCGAACAATTGGTCTATGGTGGAGCTTGAATCCCCTTCGGATGAAGATTTCATGTATCCCAACCATGCCGTTCCCAAAGGTGGTCGCAACAAGAACGCCAAGCAGCTCACTTGGGTTATTCTCTTGAAAGCCCACAAGGCGGCCGGCTGTCTTACCTCCATTGGGTCCGCATTCTTCTCCCTTGCTGCCATCGTCCGCCGCCGCGTAGCCTCCGGCCGTACGGACTCCACCGACACCATGTTGACGGAAAACCCAACCATGAAATCTAGATTCTATACTTGCATTAAACTCTTCCTTTGGCTCTCCCTGATACTGCTTGGTTTTGAACTGGCTGCATATTTCAAAGGGTGGCATTTTGGGGCCCCGGATCTTCAGCTGCAGCGTCTTTATGCATTGACACATCCTTTTGCTGTGAAGGATGCGTTCGATTTGCTCTATTCTAGGTGGGTTTTGATCAGGGTTGAGTATCTTGCTCCACCGCTTCAGTTCTTGGCCAATGTGTGTATTGTGCTCTTCCTCATCCAGAGCATGGATAGGCTAGTCCTGTGTTTGGGCTGTTTCTGGATCAAGCTCAGGAAGATCAAACCGGTACCCAAACAAGACCCTGCAGATCTTGAGTCTGGAGATGGAGATGGTTATTTCCCTATGGTCTTAGTTCAGATCCCCATGTGCAATGAGAAAGAGGTAACACTCTCATTTCCCCCTTTCCTTCTTAATAACTCGGTTATTATCTTGGAGAAAAGAACAATTCAGTTGCCTAATTGTTTGTTTTCATGGTTACTTTTGTCATACTAGCCTTGTGAACTGATTGGTGGTGTTGTTGGTCTTGAATTGTTATAGGTTTATCAACAATCCATCGCGGCCGTGTGTAATTTGGACTGGCCCAAAGGTAGATTGCTCGTCCAAATTTTGGATGATTCTGATGACCCGACAACGCAGATGCTAATTAAAGAAGAGGTGCATAAATGGCAGCAGGAAGGTGCCAACATTATATACAGACATAGAGTGATTAGGGAGGGTTATAAAGCTGGCAATCTTAAGTCTGCCATGAATTGTAGCTACGTTAAAGATTATGAGTTCGTTGCCATTTTTGATGCTGATTTCCAGCCTAACCCGGATTTTCTTAAACGGACCGTTCCTCACTTCAAGGTATCTTTTATCACCCCAAGTCTGAATAAATGCAGAGGTGTTGGAGTTTGCATTGACATTGATCAAATGTGTTCTTGAATTCTGATTCCTATTTGTCCTATTTCCTGGCATCTGTTATACTCATATAGATTAGTGTGGCAGTTATTTGGACATATCTCAGCATTTCTGTTTCACTTGAATTCAGTTGAACTGAGCTAATAAAAGCATCGGTGTTCACTTTGAATTTGTAGGATAATGAGGAGCTAGGGTTGGTTCAGGCAAGGTGGTCATTTGTGAACAAGGATGAAAATCTACTTACAAGACTGCAGCTCATCAATTTAGCTTTTCATTTTGAAGTAGAGCAGCAGGTTAATGGGATTTTTCTAAATTTCTTTGGGTTTAATGGGACTGCCGGTGTGTGGAGGATAAAGGCGTTGGAAGAATCGGGTGGATGGATGGAGAGAACCACGGTGGAGGACATGGACATTGCTGTCCGAGCCCATCTCCATGGTTGGAAATTCATCTTCCTCAATGATGTTGAGGTATTTCACTTGTAACATGCTGATTGATTTGGCTTTTCTCCATTTAATTGTTTGTAATCTGATTCAATCATGCTTTATGGAATTCTCAGTGCCAATGTGAATTGCCGGAATCTTATGAAGCATACCGGAAGCAACAACATAGATGGCATTCTGGGCCGATGCAGTTGTTCCGTCTCTGTTTGCCAGCAATTATTAAATCAAAGGTATTTGACGATTCTTGGAAACTTCCTGTAATAACTAAAAATATTCATTCTAATGAATTTGTTGATAAAAATGGAATCTGAATGGTGATGGTAATTTGCTCTCTGAATTTGGTAAATGCAGATCAGCATTTGGAAGAAAGGCAACTTGATTTTTCTCTTCTTCCTGCTAAGAAAAGTTATACTCCCTTTTTACTCATTCACCCTTTTTTGTATCATTCTACCCATGACAATGTTCGTCCCAGAGGCTACACTTCCATCATGGGTTGTGTGCTACGTCCCTGCCACCATAACATTTCTCAATATACTCCCAGCTCCCAAGTCATTTCCCTTCATAGTCCCTTACCTCCTCTTTGAAAACACCATGTCGGTTACCAAGTTCAATGCCATGGTCTCTGGCCTCTTCCAACTCGGAAGCGCGTATGAGTGGGTTGTCACCAAGAAATCTGGTCGATCCTCTGAGGGCGATCTCATATCCTTGGTTGAGAAACAGCCGACTCACCAAAGAGGCAGCTCAGAGCCAAACTTAGAGGAGCTGCGGGAGGAAATTAAGCAACAAGCGCAGAGTTCTTCACGGAAGAAGAAGCACAATCGGATTTATACAAAAGAGTTGGCGCTAGCTTTCCTTCTGTTGACAGCTGCAGCAAGAAGTCTCCTGTCGGCTCAGGGGATCCATTTTTACTTCTTGCTCTTTCAAGGTATATCATTCTTGCTCGTGGGTCTAGACTTGATAGGCGAGCAGGTCCAGTAATTCATGCATACGCCAACATCATCTTGTCGACTAGCTGTGAAGACAGAAGTTAATAATGTCGTGGAAATGTCAAAAACTGGAAGGGAAACACTTTTCCCTTGCATTTCCTCCCATTTTGAGCCTCGAAGACATCTAACGGGAGACTGAACGAAAAAGACCGCCCGTCTCCTGGGATCATAGATGATCCGGTATAGATTAGTGATGTTCATTACTAGATTACATTTCTTTTTTCCTTTTTTTGATTCTTTTTTCTTTATATTCTTTTGTAAGAAAAATTGGCCCGGTGAGAATTGGAACAACGGTGTTTGTTCAGAGGGCAGGCAGCAGTAGGAGTACCGTACATCTTCTCGACCAAAAAATGTTCATGATACACTAGTTTTGAGATGGTCTGGATGTTTGAGGGTGGAGATTTGTCTCTTCTCAGTCCAGGCCGCTGGTTGAAGAAAAGCTTGTACATGACATAGTTTTTCATTTTTATTAAACTTGTTTTTTCTCATAATCTACGTTCACCAAAAATTCTTACTCAAATTAGATTTGTAAACTCAAACCAATCGCATAGTAATTATATATATGATTAGTTATTTTTCTTAAATTATAAATTAATCATACAGTAAATATATTATATTTAGTTCAAGTTTGATTCAAGTTAAAAATTTTTCATACTTTCACTCGAAACTACAAAGCATACTGAACTTTCAAAGAGGTAAAGGGACCATCACTTTCCAAAATTTTCATGTGGGCTGAAGGTGTGGTGAAGAAAATTTCTGTTTCTTGAAAATTTGGGCAGTCCCTATCAGTGACGTGAAGGAAATAATTGCATCATTTTCAGGGTTTGGCTGTGGTTCTTGTTCAAGTACTTTTACCACATGGTAGTTGGGAATGATGTCTCTGCTGAGTTCCTCTGTGGGACGGATGGTCTATGCTGTGGATTATCTGGCCTATTTTACCAGCATTAAATTTTCTTGTCCTTTCTCCTACTCGAATGCAGTTGCAAGAACTAAGTAATTAAGAATAGAAATTATGAAAATTTATGATCGACAGCCCTTCTCTTTTACAACAGATCGGCTATGAATTTGGACAGGCATTCATTGAGGAAGTAAATATGTAGTTGTTTGCAACCATCATTACGGTAGTTTAATTGGTCTCACCCATTCCGGTTTAGAAATTGAAATTTTTACTATAATTCTTGTTGTATCTTTTATTTTATTTTTTAATATTCACGTCATGTGTGCAAAATGATTTAGAATAAATTTGGAGAGAGAGGGAGGGGTTGATGAATTGAAGGGTTTAGCAAATTTGACGTTGTGAAACATGTGGATTTTGACATTTGTCGGTAGAAGAGTTTGTTTAGCAAACGGCTAGCGAGAAACAACGTCCATATACCGTTAACGTCACCTACAATAGACAGCCCAACAATATGGGGCCAAGACATGCACTTATTTTAAAAATATCGCCATGATTTTTCGCTTTTAATTTTTATACTATATATTTATCTAACAAGTTGAAAGAAATAAAGTCGCTTTTTAGGATTCAAAAGAATAAAAAATAAAGAAATTATTGATGTAAAAAGAAATGATTTTACGAAATTGTGATACCAATGCCAGATGCATAGAAGAACTTGAGACGCATAAAAGACAAAATCGTGAAATTCAAATTGAGCTAGTTCATGGAGTAAATCCATTACTCAGTGAATAATATGAAAGAAGCAACGCAATGGATGATTTCCAGTTTCCTAAGTAGAGTTGCTGCCGAAATAAGAAACTTCACGAATTTCATTCGATGTCAGGCTTGCAATGGATGATAATTGGCCAAGAACCTTGATTAGGTTACTACTATTTTCATGTGGATCAGATATTCAGAAATTCTGCAAAGTTTTGAGATATATTGACATTTCTGCAAGGAGTGACACATTTTTAAGACAAATTGAACTGGATGTGCCTGAGAAACTAAAGTACTTGAGATTAGTAGCATCACTCCTTTATCACAGTAGAAGTTAACCAGTAACATATCCTCAAGCAATGGAGTGGTAGAGATAAACCTTTTGAAATCTGTAGGAGGCCAGAGTCCACCGTAGGAAAGATGCAAATGTCTGAGATGATCAAAAGTAAATAGATGGTAAGAGATCAGGCGGTGGGCATCTGAGATGGATGAGAAGAGCATGAGTTCTTCAATGCAATGGTTTGACAAGAAATGCATCCAATGGTCAATAGCAGGAGAGCTTCGAAAATCAATACCCTTGATTTTAATCAAACTTGACTATGGATCCTTTATGAAGGAACATAACTTGACAGATAACGGACTCAATGTGGTACTTTACGGGTAATTTCAGTTTGAAATTCCAATCAAATACAAGGAACCGAATAGTAACCCCCATTTGTACCACCACCATCTTGAGAGTATGCTTGTCCTCGCAACATCATGCAAGGACAACAACTTAAGAATGTTGTTTATGACATTGTGCGGAAGGTTGTTAATTCTATCAGCCTCAAAGTCTTCTGTCCATATATACCTCACACTCGTCTGCCAATGGTTATCAATAAGTAAAAGAATCACTTCCGATAGGTGCTTGTAGGTATAAATGACTGAAAACGCTGCATTCTGCACGAGGATGAATATCAATAAAAAGACGGGAAAAAATGGGTTCTCTTTTCTATGATTTCAAGACAGAACTCGTTCTTAACGAAACAAAATGTCCTAAGAACATGTAACTATGTAAGAGAACATGTCGGAGGAACTCAACTGAAATACGAGGATTTCACTTAACACCAGTGAATCGCAACACCATCTTTCATCTAAATTTTAAAGTTAGGAGGGGCAATTAAGAAGAAAATGATTCTCATTTCTCCAGCTCTAAAATAATTAGTAACTCGAGAGAGAGGGAGAGAGTGAGAGAAATAAACAAAACACTTAATATATCAATAAACAGTCAATGCAGTAAGGCTGTCTTCAACAGTTTAAACACTGAGTCAAGGCAACATGTCATATTCAAAACTAGAAACTTAAGCTAGTTGTCTACCAAAGAAATCTGTTAAGACAATGGACATCAAACATCTCGAAATATGATCCTAGCCATTGGTGATGCTCGTCGGAAACTAACCAACTGTTTTAACATGTTGGATCTTGCTTCTTCTCCAGCTGCATACCCACAATGAAACTCCAGTTTCCTAAGTGCAGTGGCCTTCAATAGAAGAAGCTTCACAAATTCCATTTCAGGCTCCAGACTTGATGCGCAAGAGATCTTCACATTTTGCAGGCGACCTAGAGGAATGTTATAATTTTGTTGTGCCTTTAGATATTGAGAGGTGGTCGCCATGTCTGCTTTAGATGACTTTGATGACTAGAAGAGGAGGATGCAAGTGAGCACGTGTAGTCTAACACATGAAGAAAAATGAAGAAAGATACACATACATGTGCAAACAACATCACACTTACTTCGATTTTAAGACTCTGCAAATTAGGGCAGCTTCTAATCAAGCATAGTACACACTTGACTTCAACTATGTACCGGAAATCAATGAGAGAAAGGCTGAGATCCGTTAGATGGTTAAAGTACCACGGAAGGTTCTGCGGCTCAGCACCTTTAGCCAAGAACTAAAAGACATGCAACAGAAAAAGCAGATATCAGTGGAGCGCCAAGGACACTTATATATTGAAAAGAGGCAAACAAGATATTTTCTACCCGCAAAAAGCCACCATCAGATTTCAAAGATGATAGTTTACCAAGAACCTGAATCAGGTTCCTATCACTTTCAGTTGGCTCAAATGTTGAATACTCATCAAATGTGGTCATAAAAGACATCGTCGAAAGGTGTGATGCATTTTTGAAGCAAAATACAAACAATTGGCCATAGAAGAAAAAAGACTTGAGATTTGGAGCATCAATCTCGAGCTCTCCTGTTTCGCAGTATAAGTCTTCCAGATCCAAATACTCAAGCATTGGACACTTAGAGATCAACATTTTTAACTCTGCAAGTGCAATCTCAACATCTACAAGTTCAAGTCTTAGAAGCCTGTTGAATCCTTTGAATGCAGGGGGCAGACTGATGAAAACATCGGCAAGATACAAATGTCTGAGATGATCAAAAGTAAAGAGATGATAAGGAATCGGCTGTGCGATAAAGGTATAACGAAGTGCGAGTTCTTCAACTTGATGGTTCGACAAAAAATGGAGCCAGTGGCCGATAGCAGGATAGACTTTGAAATCAACATCCTTGAGTATGAATTTGATTATGGGCCCTTTGTGAAGTAACAGTATTTGATAGATAATGGGCTCAATGTCGTATTCTTCGGGTAAACTTCCTTGGAAGATTTCATTGAATACAAGGTAAGGTATAGATACCCATTTGCACCGCCACCCTCTTGATAGAATGCTTGTCCTCACCACTTCACGCAATGGCAAGTATTTAAGAATGTTATCTATGATATCGCATGGAAGGTTGCTAATTCTGTCGGACGAAATGGAACTCTTAATCCTTGTTCTGTCCATGAGGTTCAAAAATGTCCTGCAATGATTATCAATAAAGCAAAATCCCAATTAATGAGTCCGTGGAAACACAAGAAAACAAGAGAATGGAATGGAAGAGTTAATGGTAATGTTTTATTTTCAGTAGAAATCTGTATTACATACAGGGCTCTTGCTGATACAAACTTTGGTGAGAGGAACAGTACACAGTTTCATGGATCAAGTTGATCAGGACAAAAACCAAAACAATTTTCTTGCTAACATAACTTTGACATCATATTAGACAGCTGGAAATGAAATGTAAATCCTCAAAAATAAACAAAGTGCTCCTAGTTCTTTACTTCACTAATGTACAAGAAACCACCTTAGCAAAATCATCAACAACAAGCGACTCTGATTTCTTATAGTTTTCAAATTCCTAGCCTTTGGATTGTTTCATCCTTTCATTTTAATGCATGAGAAAGTGTGATTCTTGAAAATATACCAAGACTTACACTTTAACAGAGGGACCAAAACTTTACCTGAGTTAGAATTTCTTCTTAAGAGCCACTCCAAGTCTCTAACTGTTTGAACCGAACGAATACTGATATGTGTTTGTAGGTTGTGGCACTATTACGAGGAGCAACTGGAAAGTCAGTAGGGTTTTTTAATGCGTCTTCAGCCATTAAATAGAAACAAAAGGCCTTGAAATTTTAAAAAAACCCCTACAACAGAAAGAGGGGGAAATTATTTTAATAATGAAAATTAAAAAATTAAAGAATAGCATAATTTTGGAAGTTTTGAAAAATTAGGCAGCATCAGAGATAAAGATCAAATTAGAAATAAAAAGATTTTCATTTATAAAAAGAAAAATGTGTTGAACAAAGAAAGAAATCAATAAAAAAGGGAAAGATTAACATTCCAAGAATAAAAGGTGTTAAAAAAGGGAAAGGTTGACATTCCAGGTAAAGAATGTATTGAAAAATGAAAGAAGCTAATTAAAAAAGGAAAAAATTGACTTATTAAATTAGTAAAAATACCCTATTCACCATTGAGATGAGGGCAGGAAAAAATAAAAAACTTGTATTTACGTTCTATTATAATTATATAAAATAGGACCCACCATGATTTTTAGTACCATCAAATTGGCGTCGTTTATAAGAAATCAACACAGTTTTTTGAGTTTGAGAAATAATATTTAAAATCCCAACAAAAATAGTTTGATATATATAGATTTATTGAAAATTCAAGTATTTCACATGGAAGAAATGTTTGGGAACTTCAGAAAATGGCCTTGCGCAGCCGCATCCACTCATTTTGCATTAGCACTCACTAGCACCGTCTCTTCATTGCGAGCACATAAATGGGTATTCAAAATTCATGGGAAGAAGAACAAGTTTTTGGTCAGCCACCTGCGATATGCTTTAGAGATTAATTCCCAGCAATGGTGAAATAAAGTGGTAAAATTTTAATGTTATAATTTGTGTATATAATTTTATCCGAATTTCCAGTTAATGTTGTAAGTCAAAAATATTTTGAGGATTCTACAAGAAAAGGATACATCAAATTTGATTGTATGGAAGAGTACAAAAATTCTAAGAGAATTTAGACAAGGTCCCGATGAATACAAGTTTCAAATGGAATGAAAATTCTCAAGGGAAGTTATTTTATTTGATGTTCTTGCATGTTTCATTTTTCTTAATATAGTAGTGGTATGAAAAGCGAGGTAATCCTTCTACAGAAAAAAAAAAAAAAAAAGAGTGAGAATGATTTTGTAGTCAAAAGATGAAAAAGAAAAAAGGGAAAATTAACTTTTAAATGCAAAAAAAAATTATGAAAAACGGTGCTATTTTTAAAATTTTGAAAAATATAGACAGAACTGGGATTTGAAATCCCAATTCTCTCACAATTTTTTTTTTCAAAAAAATAAATATCCTGTTTTGAAATGGGATTTCCCATTTTGATTTTTTTATATCTATTATTTGCTTTTAAATATTTGACCAAAATTTTATCTTTTTCAATTTGAACGTTCTTTTTTTTTTCTTTTTTGAATTTTTAAAATTATTTCACTGATTGTTTTTTGTTTTCTCTGGTTAATTTTTGCATTCATTTTTTCTCTTTTTCCTCAAAAACTTCTTATTATTTTTTAATTTATTCAATTAAAATAAAATATAATTATCTTAAATTTTTTAAAATTAACTGTGCACATACATTTTTGAATTGCCACACGCACTAGTAATAAAAATTAGAGATAGCTACACCATTTCTTCTGAGGTTTGGTGTAACCACACGCAAATCTCACGTGATTTGAAAAACATTGACGTCTATTTTCATCTAACAAAAGCCATAAATGAAATTTCAAATCCCAGTTTTGTTGCATATTTATTTTTTTTCTAAAAAATTGTGTCAGAACTGGGATTTCAAATCCCGATTCTACCTATATTTTAAAAAAATTTAAAATAGCATATTTTCATAATTCTTTTTTGTATTTAAAAAATAATTTTTCCAAGAAAAAAGAGATGTGATACAGAGGTGAGGTGTGGTAGACCTTTGCCATGATGTGTGCCAACATGACAAAACAATACATAATAAAAGAAAATTATTTTTGGTTTGAGGGGGAGATGGTATAGAGATTGCTCCGACTCTCCCACCTATGTGCGGTGACCTATCTCTTGTTCCAGCTTTTTGTTAGTTATATTTTCAAAGCATCAGATTGTAACACTTGTTGTAATTCGCTTGACGTTCTAAACTTGAGCTAATACATTTTTGTTTATGCATGATAATATAACACTTTAAGGATAAAATTTTAGAAGAAAATGCACATATCCTGTATAGTGATTATTGCAACAAACATGACCCCCAAAAGGCGGTGATAAATTCAACTTTTTATCGATATTCGTAATAACTTTCTTAAGGCATATAATAGAATGTTTGGAAGCCAACAACAGTCTTCCTTGAGGTGCATATAAGAACGCCCCGGAGCAAAATGATAATAAAATTTTTTTAAGGCGCAAAATAGATTCCCAGAAGAAAAATGATGATCAAAACTTCATTGAGGTGCATAATAGAATGCCTCGAATCAAAATGATAATCAAAGCTTCCTTGAAATGAATAATAAAACGTCCTGAAACAAAATGATAATCAAAGCTTCCTTAAGGCTCAAACTGCAACCCCCTGAAGCTAACAAAAATCAAGTTGTCTTAAGGCGCATAATATAATACCCCGAAGCAAGGAATAAATATGAGAACTCATACAAAAAATAAACATACTAGACAAAATACTAAAATAAAGCATGCAGTAAAAATACAAAAACATTAAAGTTCAAACTCAAAATGAAGTTAATGTTAAAGTAGGGAAAAAATTCTTAATTATATAAACCTCGAATTTAAATTACCATCAAGAGACATTATCTCGACTCTCAGCGGGTGAGGCTAAGCCTTGTAACCAAATTTGTAATGGATCTAGTTGCAAGGATCAGGCTAATTCATTTTGAAATTATTTTTACACTCAGCTTTTGAATTTTTACTATCGATACTTTAAGACAGACCATATCTACGGAAGAGCCCATGATCCGATTGAATTCCTAAATATCCTAAGGATATTCAAGAATTGAGGGTTGTTGATAGAGGTAAAAACCAAACTAGAAATAAAAAGGTCGTGATTTACAAAAAAGAAGGTGTTGAAAAATGAAAGAAATCAAAGAAAATGGGAAAGGTATGAAAGAAGCTAAAGAAAAAAAAGGAAAAGATTGACTTGCCAAATTAGTGTAATATTGTATTAGTATAACCCATTCATCATTGAGATGAGGGAAGGAAAAAAAAAAAAAAAAGAGACTTGTATTTCATCACTTTGATAGGTTCTTATATTATTTCATTTATTTTGTCAAATTAGTACTATTTTTTCTTTTAAGTATCATACAATAAATATACAATCTAAAAAAATTATCTGATATTAATATTAAAATAAATTCAGTAAGTCAAAAGTCATTCATTTTAAAATTTTCAATAGTACTTCTAATTTAATAAATTTGAGAATTTTTGTCTAGAAATTTCTAATGTTATTTTTACTTTTGAAGTTTGGATTAGTATTTAGATCTTACTCATATGCAATCATTATAACTTTTACTTTGCGTAGGTGAATCAATCTTCTAGAAAAGAAATATTTTTAAATTATTTCTTAGTAAATTAACCACATTGAAATATTATTTCCCATTTATTTTTAAGATATATATTATTCATTCTCTAAGTAGTTTAGAGGAATTAAGAATGCCAAATAATTTTCTTTTTTGTCAGAGTTTTGCTCTTATAACTATTTCTTACTAATTACTGGAAATATTGTCCCAAGTAAATGAACAAATGTCTTTTCACAATACGAATAAAACTTAGACTACATGCGGATCGATGGATTTGAAGTTATTGATTTCAAATCTTTAGTAACAAATTCTATGAATTCATCTGATTAATTCTAAATTCAAAAGACTTTTAAATCCTTCATATTTTAAATTTAAACTATATTTTGTTAAATACTGATGAATATTAAATTCCTTTAATATGAAGTCTTTTCAAATCTTTTATGTCAAATCCTCCTATAAAACTAAAATTCTTCAACCCAAATATAACTCTAAGGGATTCTTTATTTTATATATTTAACAATCATATCTTGTACTTAGTGATATTATCTTACCTCAAACACATTGTGGTAAAAATTAAAAATACATTAGTACACAATCCAAAAATTGTTATTTATAATTAATATTAAAATAAAATCAATTAGTTAACTATTTTAAGTGTTTCAAAAGCAAAATTGATATTTTTTCAAAAAAATCATACATGATATTTATTCTTTAATATTTATTGAAGTTTAGGTTAGTATTTTTTTATATATTATTCAAATGTTATTTATTATAGTTTTTATTATGTGCAGTAAATTATTTTTCACTTAAAGTATTTAATTAAAATATCTTCTAACAAATTAATCGTGTCAAAATATTATTTCGTATTTAATTTTTTTATTGCATTTATCACTGTCCAAGTAGTTTAGAGGTATTAGGACTATTAAATAATTTTTTTCTTTTCTGATATAATATTATTCTTTGCTAACTAAATTCGATTAATTATTAAAAAGATTAAGTAAAAATATGAATGTCGTTTCACAAAATCGTGAAATTCAAATTGAGCTAGTTCATGGAGTAAATCCATTACTCAGTGAATAATATGAAAGAAGCAATGCAATGGATGATTTCCAGTTTCCTAAGTAGAGTTGCTGCCGAAATAAGAAACTTCACGAATTTCATTCGATGTCAGGCTTGCAATGGATGATAATTGGCCAAGAACCTTGATCAGGTTACTACTATTTTCATGTGGATCAGATATTTAGAAATTCTGTAAAGTTTTGAGATATATTGACATTTCTGCAAGGAGTGACACATTTTTAAGACAAATTGAACTGGATGTGCCTGAGAAACTAAAGTACTTGAGATTAGTAGCATCACTCCTTTATCACAATAGAAGTTATCCAGTAACATATCCTCAAGCAATGGAGTGGTAGAGATAAACCTTTTGAAATCTGTAGGAGGCCAGAGTCCACCGTAGGAAAGATGCAAATGTCTGAGATGATCAAAAGTAAATAGACAATAAGAAATCAGGCTGTGGGCATCTGAGATGGATAAGAAGAGCATGAGTTCTTCAACGCAATGGTTTGACAAGAAATGCATCCAATGGTCAATAGCAGGAGAGCTTCGAAAATCAATACCCTTGATTTTAATCAAACTTGACTATGGATCCTTTATGAAGGAACATAACTTGACAGATAACGGACTCAATGTGGTACTTTACGGGTAATTTCAGTTTGAAATTCCAATCAAATACAAGGAACCGAATAGTAACCCCCATTTGTATCACCACCATCTTGAGAGTATGCTTGTCCTCGCAACATCATGCAAGGACAACAACTTAAGAATGTTGTTTATGACATTGTGCGGAAGTTTGTTAATTCTATCAGCCTCAAAGTCTTCTGTCCATATATACCTCACACTCATCTGCCAATGGTTATCAATAAGTAAAAGAATCACTTCCAATAGGTGCTTGTAGGTATAAATGACTAAAAACGTTGCATTCTGCACGAGGATTGAATATCAATAAAAAGACGGGAAAAAATGGGTTCTCTTTTCTATGATTTCAAGACAGAACTCGTTCTTAACTAAACAAAATGTCCTAAGAACATGTAACTATGTAAGAGAACATGTCGGAGGAACTCAACTGAAATACGAGGATTTCACTTAACACCAATGAATCGCAACACCATCTTTCATCTAAATTTTAAAGTTAGGAGGGGCAATTAAGAAGAAAATGATTCTCATTTCTCCAGCTCTAAAATAATTAGTAACTCGAGAGAGAGGCAGAGAGAGGGAGAGAGTGAGAGAAATAAACAAAACACTTAATATATCAATAAACAGTCAATGCAGTAAGGCTGTCTTCAACAGTTTAAACACTGAGTCAAGGCAACATAACATGTCATAAACTAGAAACTTAAGCTAGTTGTCTACCAAAGAAATCTGTTAAGACAATGGACATCAAACATCTCGAAATATGATCCTAGCCTTTGGTGATGCTCGTCGGAAACTAAGCAACTGTTTTAACATGTTGGATCTTGCTTTTTCTCCAGCTGCATACCCACAATGAAACTCCAGTTTCCTAAGTGCAGTGGCCTTCAATAGAAGAAGCTTCACAAATTCCATTTCAGGCTCCAGACTTGATGCGCAAGAGATCTTCACATTTTGCAGGCGACCTAGAGGAATGTTATAATTTTGTTGTGCCTTTAGATATTGAGAGGTGGTCGCCATGTCTGCTTCAGATGACTTTGATGACTAGAAGAGGAGGATGCAAGTGAGCACGTGTAGTCTAACACATGAAGAAAAATGAAGAAAGATACACATACATGTGCAAACAACATCACACTTACTTCGATTTTAAGACTCTGCAAATTAGGGCAGCTTCTAATCAAGCATAGTACACACTTGACTTCAACTATGTACTGGAAATCAATGAGAGAAAGGCTGAGATCCGTTAGATGGTTAAAGTACCACGGAAGGTTCTGCGGCTCACCACCTTTAGCCAAGAACTAAAAGACATGCAACAGAAAAAGCAGATATCAGTGGAGCGCCAAGGACACTTATATATTGAAAAGAGGCAAACAAGATATTTTCTACCCGCAAAAAGCCACCATCAGATTTCAAAGATGATAGTTTACCAAGAACCTGAATCAGGTTCCTATCACTTTCAGTTGGCTCAAGTGTTGAATAGTCATCAGATGTGGTCATAAAAGACATCGTCGAAAGGTGTGATGCATTTTTGAAGCAAAATATAAACAATTCGCCAGAGAAGAAAAAAGACTTGAGATTTGGAGCATCAATCTCGAGCTCTCCTGTTACGCAGTATAAGTCTTCCAGATCCATATACTCAAGCATTGGACACTTAGAGATCAACATTTTTAACTCTGCAAGTGCAATCTCAACATCTACAAGTTCAAGTCTCAGAAGCCTGTTGAATCCTTTGAATGCAGGGGGCAGACTGATGAAAACATTGGCAAGATACAAATGTCTGAGATGATCAAAAGTAAAGAGATGATAAGGAATCGGCTGTTCGATAAAGGTATAACGAAGTGCGAGTTCTTCAACATGATGGTTCGACAAAAAATGGAGCCAGTGGCCGATAGCAGGATAGACTTTGAAATCAATATCCTTGAGTATGAATTTGATTATGGGCCCTTTGTGAAGTAACAGTATTTGATAGATAATGGGCTCAATGTCGTATTCTTCAGGTAAACTTTCTTGGAAGATTTCATTGAATACAAGATAAGGTATAGATACCCATTTGCACCGCCACCCTCTTGATAGAATGCTTGTCCTCACCACTTCACGCAATGGCAAGTATTTAAGAATGTTATCTATGATATCGCATGGAAGGTTGCTAATTCTGTCGGACGAAATGGAACTCTTAATCCTTGTTCTGTCCATGAGGTTCAAAAATGTCCTGCAATGATTATCAATAAAGCAAAATCCCAATTAATGAGTCCGTGGAAACACAAGAAAACAAGAGAATGGAAGAGTTCGAATAATGGTAATGTTTTATTTTCAGTAGAAATCTGTATTACATACAGGGCTCTTGCTGATACGATACAAACTGAGAGGAACAGTACACAGTTTCATGGATCAAGTTGATCAGGACAAAAACCAAAACAATTTTCTTGCTAACATAACTTTGACATCATATTAGACAGCTGGAAACGAAATGTAAATCCTAAAAAATAAACAAAGTGCTCCTAGTTCTTTACTTCACTAATGTACAAGAAACCACCTTAGCAAAATCATCAACAACAAGCGACTCTGATTTCTTATAGTTTTCAAATTCCTAGCCTTTGGATTGTTTCATCCTTTCATTTTAATGCATGAGAAAGTGTGATTCTTCAATATATACCAAGACTTACACTTTAACAGAGGGACCAAAACTTTACCTGAGTTAGAATTTCTTCTTAAGAGCCACTCCAAGTCTCTAACTGTTTGAACCGAACGAATACTGATCTGTGTTTGTAGGTTGTGGCACTATTACGAGGAGCAACTGGAAAGTCAGTAGGGTTTTTTAATGCGTCTTCAGCCATTAAAAAGAAACAAAAGGCCTTGAAATTTTAAAAAACCCCTACAACAGGAAGAGGGGGAAATTATTTTAATAATGAAAATTAAAAAATTAAAAAATAGCATAATTTTGGAAGTTTTGAAAAATTAGACAGCATCAGAGATAAAGATCAAATTAGAAATAAAAAGATTTTCATTTATAAAAAGAAAAAGGTGTTGAACAAAGAAAGAAATCAATAAAAAATGGAAAGATTAACATTCCAAGAATAAAAGGTGTTAAAAAAGGGAAAGGTTGACATTCCAGGTAAAGAATGTATTGAAAAATGAAAGAAGCTAATTAAAAAAGGAAAAAATTGACTTATTAAATTAGTAAAAATACCCTATTCATCATTGAGATGAGGGCAGGAAAAAATAAAAAACTTGTATTTACGTTCTATTATAATTATATGAAATGGGACCCTCCATGATTTTTAGTACCATCAAATTGGCGCCGTTTATAAGAAATCAATACAGTTTTTTGAGTTTGAGAAATAATATTTAAAATCCCAACAAAAATAGTTTGATATATATAGATTTATTGAAAATTCAAGTATTTCACATGGAAGAAATGTTTGGGAACTTCAGAAAATGGCCTTGCGCAGCCGCATCCACTCATTTTGCATTATCACTCACTAGCGAGCACATAAATGGGTATTCAAATTTCATGGGAAAAGAAGAACAAGTTTTTGTTGTGTGGTGCTCTCCATGTCCGCATCAGAATACGCGTCTCACTAGAAAAGGACGCTAAGAGTAAGTATGGTCGTTTACATTTAGAAAGACACGATTGCATGCACAAACGGCATAACTTACTATGACTTCAAGACTTTGCAAATTCGGGGAGTTTCTAATCAAGCATAGTGCAGACATGACTTGAGCTATGCATTGAAAACCAAAATAGGAAAGGCAAAGATCCGTTGGATGGTTAACGTTGGTAGGAAGTTTCCGCGGCACACCACCTCTAGCCAAGAACTAAAAGAAATATACAACTGAAAAATCAGATATCGATGGGTCGCCAAGGACAGTTATATATAGAAAAGATTTGAGATTAGGAGCATCAATCTCTAGTTCTTCTGTTTCCCAGTCTAAGTTATGCAGATCCACATATTCAAGCATTGAACATTTAGAGATCAACTTTTTCAACTCTGCAGGTGCAATTAGGACAGATTCAAGATCAAGTCTGAGAAGCCTGCTGAATCCTTTGAATGCAGGGGGCAGACTCATCTCAACCTTGGCAAGATACAAACGTTTGAGATGATCAAAAGTAAATAGATGCCGAGAAATCACATAGCTTATGCGGAAGGTGGAAGGCCGTAGCATCAGTTCTTCGGTTTGACAAGAAATGGAGCCAGTGATTGATCCTAGGAATGATTTCGGTACCATCAACATCAAGTGTTAAGAGGGAACCTCACTATGCTTCCTTTGTGAAGTAACAATATTTGATAGATAATCCCTCAATAATTTCCATGTAAACTTTCTCTCAAACTTCCATAAAAAATAAGATAGGTATAGTTATCCATTAATGCACGAGGAATATATTGATTGAACTTAAATATTGTCATAATTAAATATTATATATCTTATGATGTCCATTGGGGTTAATTTAATTAATTAACTTCATTTGATTATTTATCAAACCATTAAAATTAATCCAGTGTGATGTGGTTGAAATTTACGAAAGTATAAATAGAAATTTTACCCGCGGCACAAGTGAAAACACAATGTTCGAGGGGATTTCTTGATAGGTGTGGTCACAATTAATGATAGTAGATGAGTTAAAAAAATAAAATTTTTGATTTGGAAGTTATATTGTGTAGTAGATTCTATTTGTTTACCTCATATATGTTAAATTATTTTTTTACCGTATAGATGAATTTTTTTACCAATACACATTAAAGTGCTTGAAGTAATTCATAAAAGCGGAATTAGTTGATCTTATGAGTTAGTTAATTATTTAAAGGGTTGTAGGTTAATTGAATGATCTCATCATTTAATTAATTAATTAATTAATCAATCAAATTGATTTGTTTAAATTTAATCAATTAACTAATGCATCTAAATTCAATCTTTACCCTGGCTAATTAATTAACCAACTTAATTATAACTGATCTCATAATTAATTCATCCATTCAAATTCTTGAATTAACTAGCACAATGAGTAATTAGTCCTAAAATTATTCAAAATAAATGCAAAGAATTTATTACTAAATCTATAATTTAAAATTCACAAAGGAAAAAAACAACAAAAGATATATAAAGCAGAACCACCTAAAATAAGAAGCAAAGAGCAATAGCAAAATGGAGTAAATCCTGAAAACAGGTTTCAGAAGAGCAATAAAGCATTGTCCATTGGAATTTTGAGCTGGTTGATAAACCAGAGCTTAATCTTTTAGATATGATCAAAATCTCGAACTATGATCTCAGCTTGCACTGATGCTCGACGGGAGCTCACCAACTCTTCAAAAATCTCAGGTCGGGCTTTTCCTGAAACATTACTATTTTTAGTGATGATTTCCAGCTTCCTGAGTGCAGTTGCCGCCGACAGAAGAAGCTTCACAAATTCCATTTCAGGTTCCAGACCTGAGAAGTTTCGGATGTTTATGTTTTCCAGGCTACTGAGAGTAATTTCACATTCTTGTTGTGCCTTGATAAATTCAGCAGCAGTCTTCAAGTTCTCCGGATTACGCAAGCCTAATGCCTATAAGAGTATCACAGGAGTGAATTAGTATGCCCTTTCTGGAAAGAGGAAATACAAAGAAACATGTGCTCCGCGGGGCGCCACTTACCGTAATTGTAAGACTCTGCAACTTTGGAGAGCTTCTGATCAAGCAAAGTGCACAAGTCACTTCAGCTATGGTACTCAAATTAATGATCCAAAAAGTAAGAAGCCTCATATGGTTAAGGTCGTTTGGGAGTTTCTTCGGCACACCATCTCCACTTCCACCTCCAGCCAAGTACTGGAACAAATATTCAAGATAAAAGTCAGAGATCAGAGGCAAGAAAATTCACACTTTCAGAAAGAAAAGCAAAATCAAATTATCCCACCTGCAGAAAGTCTCTATTAACTGTCAGTTTTGTAATGGATGGGAGTTGACCAAGAATCCTGACAACATTACTATCGTTGGGCTCGAATTTTGCAAAATCATTTGGCATCTGAAGATCATGAAGGCTTTTAAGTCTGTGAGAAGTCATCGTCATTTCTGCAAGAAGCAATGTATTTTTGAAACAAATTGAACTGAGTCTGCCCCGGTAGGAAAAGAACTTGAGATTAGGAGCGTCAATCTCGAGGTCTCCAATTGCTTTGGTACCAAAGCTCTCCAGTTTCATATACTCAAGCATTGGACATTTAGAGATAAAACTTTTGAATTCTCCAGCTGAAATGAAGACATTAAAAAGATCAAGTCTGACAAGCCTTTCAAATCCTCTGAATGCGGGAGGCGGCTTGAGCTCACCATAGACAAGACACAAATGTGTGAGTTCATCAAGAGTAAATAGAAATTCAGAAATCACGGGATGGCTGTCTGGGAAATCAAAACAAAAGGTGAGCTCTTCAACATGACAGTTCGACAAGAAACGCAGCCAGTTGTCGATACCACGACACATTTTCAAATCAGCAATTGTGAGTGAGAACTTGGTTATGCTTCCTTTGTGAAGTAAAAGTATTTGATCAATAATGGAAACCCAGTCGTACTTCCTCAATAAGTTTACTTTGCAAGTCGAACCAAATACAAGACATGGTATAGTTTCCCATTGATACCGCCACTCTCTTGAAAGGACGCTTGTCCTCACTGCCTCACATAAAGGCAAATACTTAAGAATGTTATCAATGACATCACATGGAAGGCTGCTAATTCGATCAGTTTCCATGCAAATCTTTGTCCTTCTCATGTCGATATAATGTTCACAAATCCTGCCAATGATTATCAAGAAATTAGTAATTGTCAACAGGTGCATCGAGAGACAAAAAGGCCTTGATTCACAATTATCAGAGCTTTCGCATGATACAGCTTTGATCAACAAACATTATAAGGTAAATTGAAAGGCAAAAGGAGTTTGTCTAGACTAGATTATATATGCAGTTACTACAATGTCAGCACCAGAACCCGTTTTTCTCACAGGAGGCGACTATAATACAGATGCTACGTACTCGGAAAACTCAGGAAACAGAACAAAAACTGCTGAAATCACAAATCAAAGAATAAAATATGACTGCTTTCGTTTGCAAGAACAAAACAATTCCTGTAATTTGGAAACAAGTTCAATCCTCAGCTTCTTGATTTCTCGGTTGATTTGGTTGCTTGAAAAGCATATTTTTTGAAGCACTTCTCTTTTTCTTTTAGAAAAAGTAAATCAATGTTACAGTAAAACGAGCAACTAAACAATATAGTAGTTCAATAAATTACAATTAAATTAGGAGACAAGCAGTCACGGACATGTCTGGTAAGACTCAAAACACTATAGTACGATACCTCAGTTTTAACCACCAGACCAAAACATGATTTATTGAACAAAGACTAAATCTTGAACTTCTCCGAATGCAAGTATTGAACTATTTAATTTCCTAAGAGGAAAGACTAAATCTTTTTTCTAACATTCACAACATATAGAGTAAAACGTAGTAATCTGTTTTTCATCTTCGTTATTACCACAGAGAAGGCCGAAAAGAATAAGAATTACATTCATATTCTTGCACTGCAAAGTGATCCAAAGACGGGATAGCACAAAATCATGGGCAAACAACAAGGCAAAAGTAACAGGAAAAACACTATTATCCATCATGGCATCGCATAGTTCATAGACAATAACACACAGAAATTTCAAGTGAAAGACGGAAAAAAAACTACAAAAGTTTACCTGAGAGAGAATTTCAATTGAATCAGCGTGTGAAGCGTACGGGTACGATTTGCATATGATTTGGTGTTAAATAGCCGTAAGAATCCAGGAAAAGCTCAACTTCTAGCAAACTTATGCTTCTTTTTTTTGTATTACTGGATAATATACAAAAAATCTAAGTTAATACTTTTCCAGACCTATTGCGGATACTAAGTCAAAAATTTGTATACTAAATTGTGAAAGCGTTTATGCTTAGGATCGCAATTCTTTGCATAAAAGATTTTCTGTTATATTTTTGTGCCACTAAGTTAATACCCAAGTGTGTGCTATTATTATAATTTAATTATATTTTTAAAATTTAAAAACAACATATGTCGATCACTTATTAAAAAATTCTTGATGTGTTAAGATATTGAAAACAAAAGTGTTTGGTATATCTAATTAAAAGGGGATAAATTCAGTATAATTACATATAAACTCCGTATAATTTAAAAAATTACATTTACCACCATTGAGATTAAGTCATATTCACCGAATTTATTGATGTTAACAAAAAAAAAATTATACTTGAACACAATTGACTTATTACTAATTTATTGCAGATCAAATAAATTTTTAATATGACAAAATTACACTCACACGTCTTCACGCGTGCAAGCGAGATATATCTTTACCATTTCAATGCGAGCACAATTTTCATTCAATTTTTTATTAATATTAATAAATTCAAAATATTTTGACTAATAAAGAACCTATTGCTTAGACGAAGGAAACTAGATGTAATTTATTAAATTATAAGAGATTTATACGTAATTATATCAAAATTTAGGGCAAGAGAACATAATTATCCCAATTTTTAATTCGAAGATTGAATATGAATTGTATTTGGATCAAGTTTATTAGATTGTTATATTCAATGGACATGATCAATCATCTTGTGCGACCCTATTCGTCATCGATGTAGATTGTGTCGTGAACAAAGCAAAATATAAAACTCATAAAAGAAAATTTGAGCGAGTTGTTTTCAGCGGATATAATAAAAGATGCAAACAATGTTTCAAATGGGATTAAGATTAAGATGTTCCAATATGAATTGGACGTTTGGTGATGCTGGTCTGAAACTCAACAACTCACTGAACATCTTGGATCCCGCTTCTGATCCTGCTCCTGAATATATGGAGCAGATTTCAAGTTTCCTAAGAACAGTTGCAGCTGACAGGAGAAGCTTCACGAATTCCATTTCGGGTTCCAAACCTGAGAGTGCTTCAATCTTCACATATTCAAGCCGACTCATGACAGGAAATTCACCTTCCTTTTGCATCTTCATCAGAAATTCAGCGGTTGTCTTCATTTCCGGCACATCTGAGCTGGTTGATAACTATAATTGAATCATAAGATGATGTCATATGTATGAGGTTCTGAGACGAGGAAATTTGAAGGAAATGCATACCCTGGAAATAGTGGTGTCACTTACAGTAATTTCAAGACTCCGCAAATTAGGAGAGCTTCTGATCAAGCAAACTGCACAACTCACTTCTGATATGGAACTAAACGAAATTCTAGGAAACGAAAGAAACTGTAGAAAGTTAAGGTTGTGAGGAAGTTTCTGTGGCAGGCCACATCTACTCAAGACCTGAATCAAAATGAGAAACAACAAAACAAAATCAGAGATTAGATTAGTTGGGGAAATTCATATATTTAAAAAACAAAATATAAATAAAATCGACTTCCTTTACATCGAGAAAGCAGCCATCTAACTCCAGTCTTGTGATGGAACAAAGTGGATGGAGAAACTTGATCAAATCATTCTTATATTGGAAAAGAAAATGAGATTAGGGGAGTTAAAAGCACACGTGGAGCGCTATCAACTCCCTTACATTGAAAAAGTGGTCATCGTACACCAGCCTTGTGACGGAACCACGTACATCGAAATACTCAATCAAATCATTCTTATAGTCATCAAGTCCGTATGACCAAGACATCATTGACAATTCAGTAAGGAGTGGTGCATTTTTAAAACTAATTAATGTGAGGAAGCCTGAGAAATAAAAGGACTTGAGATTAGGAGCATCAATATCCTCAAGGTCGCCCCATGTATATACGTCACAAGTGTGTATCAAATTCAAACACTCGAGCATTGGACATTGAGAGATAACCCTTTTAAACTCTCCAGGCATAAAGTCGACCTGCTCAAGGTGAAGAGTGACAAGCCTACCTAATCCTTTGAAGGTGCGAGGAGGCCTAAGAACAGCATCAACAAGATACAGATGTTTGAGATGCTCAAAAGCAAATAGAAAGTGAGGAATCGGGCCAAACGGGAGATGATCAAGTGTGAGTTCTTCTATGGGATGATTTGACAAGAATTGCAGGGAGTGGTCAAGATAAGGACTATAAATCGTTTTAGGACCAGTTTTGAGTGAGAACTTGACTATAGGTCCCTTGTGAAGTAACAATACTTGATAGATAACGGACCAAGCTATGTACTTTTTAGTAATTGATTTTGGTGGGAAAGTTTTTGGATCAAAAATGAGATGTGGAATAGTTACCCACTTATACCGCCATTCTCTTGAGAGAATGCTTGTTCTCACAGCTTCAACCAAAGGCAATAACTTAAGAATGTTATCCATGATATCACATGGAAGGTTGCTAAGTCTATCGCCCTCACACCCTCCCATACTTGCCTGAATGTGAAGGCTTTTGAGCCTGGAGGGGTATCTATATATAGCTGTAATGCTAATAAAGTATTAATAAAAAAACTGAAAAGTCGGGAGGCGGCCTTTGGTTTCTCTTAAGATGTAAATCTCTTAGTATTCCATGCACACTTTTCAGTATTCTTCATTTTCAAGATTACATTTGGTTCACAATGCCGCATGCAACAGACAACGTTAATCAACTTACCACATTCATAAGGGAACGGAAGGGACTTTGCATTTTTGTAGCAATTGATAGTGGGCATTTCTAGGACCAATCTAACCTCGTTGCCCAGTAGTGCTTGACAGGACTTGCTTTACCCCTGTTGCATTGGTTAAGCTCAAAACAACAATTTAACAGTTCAATTGTTTGCGTATATGGATGCTTCACATTGCTAACAATACTGGGGACAATCTAAATCATGTTTATCGATATTTCAATTGGTGTAATGTGCAATTTGATTAATATTTATATAGAAAAAATTAAGACCTATTTACAGGTAGGGGTCAATCAAATTCCCCCACCTTAGCCTAAGGTTTGAAAAAAAAAAAAGTTGATAAAAGCAGAAAATTAAAAACAACACATGTCGATTACTTATTAAAAAATTCTTGATGTGTTAAGATATTGAAAATTTATATGATATTGAAAAAAAAATGTGTTTGGTAATCTAATTTAAAAGGGATAAATTTAGTATAATTACATATAAACTCCTTATAATTTAAAAAATTATATTTACTTTTATTGAGGTTAAGTCAAATTCACCGAATTTATTGATGTTAACAAAATAAATAAAAATTATACTTGAACCCTATTGATTTATAATTAATTTATTGCAAATCAAATAAAAGTTTTTATAACAAAATTATACTCACACATCTTCACGCATGTAAGCGAGTTTATCTTCACCATTTAAACATAAAAAGAAAATATTTTACTTGCAATAATCAATTCTAAATCAATGAACAGTAAATAGCAATTTTCATTCAACTTTTTATTAATATCAATAAATTCAAAAAAATTTGACTAATAAAGAACCTATTTCTTAGACAAAGGGAGCTAGATGTAATTTATTAAATTATAAGAGATTTATACGTAATTATACTAAAATTTAGAGGAAGAGAGCAATTTTATCTCAATTTTTAATTGTAAGATATTAGATTGTTATATTCAATGGACATGATCAATCATCTTGGGCGACCCTATTCTTCATCGATGTACATTGTCTCGTGTTCAAAGCAAAATATAAAACTCATAAAAGAAAATTTGAGCGAGTTTTTTTAGCGGATATAATAAAAGATGCAAACAATGTTTCAAATGGGATTAAGATTAAGATGTTCTAATATGAATTGGACGTTCGGAAATGATGGTCTGAAACTCAACAACTCATTGAACATCTTGGATCCCGCTTCTGATCCTGCTCCTGAATATATGGAGCAGATTTCAAGTTTACTAAGAACAGTTGCAGCTGACAGGAGAAGCTTCACGAATTCCATTTCGGGTTCCAAGCCTGAGAGTGCTTCAATCTTCACATACTCAAGCCGACTCATGACAGGAAATTCACCTTCCTTTTGCATCTTCATCAGAAATTCAGCGGTTGTCTTCATTTCCGGCACATCTGAGCTGGTTGATAACTATAATTGAATCATAAGTATAAGGTTCTGAGACGAGGAAATTTGAAGAAGGAAATGCATACCCTGGAAATAGTGGTGTCACTTACGGTAATTTCAAGACTCCGCAAATTAGGAGAGCTTCTGATCAAGCAAACTGCACAACTCACTTCTGATATGGAACTAAACGAAATTCTTGGAAACGAAAGAAAATGTAGAAAGTTAAGGTTGTGAGGAAGTTTCTGTGGCAGGCCAAATCTACTCAAGACCTGAAACAAAATGAGAAAAAGTAAAACAAAATCAGAGATTAGTTTAGTTGGGGAAACTCATATATTTAAAAAAAAATTATAAAATCGACTTCCTTTACATAGAGAACACAGCCATCTAACTCCAGTCTTGTGATGGAAGAAAGTCGATTGAGAAACTCGATCAACTGAGACTTATATTGGAAAAGAAAATGAGAGATTAGTGGAGTTAAAAACACAAGTATATTTGGGGGGGGGGGGGTGAGGGGTGGAAATCAACTCCCTTACATCGAATAAGGGGTCATCGTACGCCAGCATTGCGATGTCACCAAATGGATCGACATACTCGATCACATCATTCTGATAGTCATTAACACCGTATGACGAAGACATCATTGACAACTCAGTAAGGAGTGGTGCATTTTTAAAGTTAATTAGTATGAAGAAGCCTGAGAAATAGAAGGACTTGAGATTAGGAGTATCAATATTCTGAAGCTCGTACCATCTATATGCGTCACAAGTGTCTATCAAATTCAAACACTCGAGCACTGGACATTGAGTGATAAACTTTTTCAACTCTCCAGGCAAAAAGTAGACCTGTTCAAGGTGAAGGGTTACAAGCCTACCTAATCCTTTGAAGGTGGGAGGAGGCCTAAGAGCAGCATCAACGAGATACAGATGTTTGAGATGCTCAAAAGCAAATAGAAAGTGAGAAATCGGGCGTAGCGGGTGATAGTCGAGTGTGAGTTCCTCTATGGGATGATTTGACAAGAATTGCAGGGACTGGTCAAGATGATCAATATAAATCACTGGATAACCAGTTTTGAGTGAGAACTTGACTATAGGCCCTTTGTGAAGTAACAATACTTGATAGATGACGGACGAAGGTTTGTACTTTTGAGTTGATTTTGGTGGGAAAGTTTTCCAATTAAAACAGAGATGTGGAATAGTTACCCATTTATACCGCCATTCTCTTGAGAGTATGCTTGTCCTCACAGCTTCAACCACAGACAATGACTTAAGAATGTTATCCATGATATTACGTGGAAGGTTGCTAAGTCTATCGCCCTCACACCCTCCCATACTTGCCTGAATGTGAAGGCTTTCGAGTCTGGAGGGGTATTTATATATAGCTGTAATGCCAATAATGTATTAATAAAAAACTGAAAAGTCGGGAGGCGGCTTTTTGTTTCTCTTAAGATGTAAATCTCTTAGTATTCCATGCACACTATTTGGTATTCTTCATTTTCAAGATTACATTTTGGTTCAAATTTATTAGAGTTTGTTATTAGTTCGTAGCTACTTTGTTTGCATTTCGAAAAGATGTCCAATGCCGCATGCAACAGAGTACGTTAATCATCTCCAGCCACCACATTCATAAGGGAACTGAGAGGGATTTTGCAGTTTTGTAGCAATTGATAGTGGGCAAATCTAGGACCAATCTAACCTCGTTGCCCACTAGTGCTTAATAAGAGGAGCAAAGAGCCTCACAACTTTTTAATAAAAAAAATATATTACTCTCCTGGACAATATAATTCACTCGTCCATTTTGTAATTGGTTTAGTTATTTTGATCCGTAACTGATGACTTTTATCCTTAATTACTAAATATAAAAGTTGAAAAATATAAGGGATAAAAGTAATGGGCTACAAATCAAAATAGCAAAACCAATTGCAAAATGGGCGAGTGAACTATACAATCCAGCAGATGGGGTAATATGTTTTTTTATTAAAAGATTGGAGAGGCTCGTTGCCCTATTCTTTTAGGAGTTTTTTTTGCTATTTTCCAATATTTTAGGGATAATTTGAATTTATCCCTAGCTATATATAATAATATATGGCTGAATTAGTGGTAAAGTATTAATAACTGAAAAGTCAGGATGAGGCTTTCATTTTGTTTCTTCTAATTGTTGTTAAGATCACAATCGTTTAGTATTCCATACTTTTTCTTTTTCCAAAAAATGGAGATGTATATTCAAATTAAATTCAATACATGATGTAAATATTGCATCTTCTCGTATTCCACAAGGCAATGTTCAGGGTCTTGATAAAACATTATAAATTGAAAATAAAGCAATCAGTAGTGACCTCAGGTGGCAGACCCGACCCGACCCGACCCGACTCGACTCCAGTAATAATTGAATCGACCTGGCTCACAAGTATCATGAATTGAGGCTCAATTCAAACTCAAAATCTTTAAGCTCGCGCCTTCATGACTATGAGTGCAACTTGAGTTCTTCTGTTTTATTTATTCTATTATTACTATTATAATTCTATAAACAGATAATACTAAGCCCCATTTAAAAATCATATAATATAGTAAATATAATTATATTTTTTTTTTTACTATGAGCATACTATTTTAACCCTATTCATAAATCTAGTGTTAGACAATGTTTTCACACCAATACGTATAATACGATATGCATCTCATTTTTAAATTATAATTTCATTTAATCATATTTTTTCATTTCTAAAAGGAACACATGTCGGAACTCAAGCTTAAATTACCCGAGTAGTAATAACAATCTAATAAATTTGGACAAAATGCAATTTACAAGTAAAATTCTTGTCAACGGTTTCCTTCCAATACCATAGTTTAAAAGCTACACACAATTCTGTACTAAAGATTTGCACCAGAGAAACATCAATCATCGGCATCAACCATATTCGTCACCGATGTATATCATCTTCTGAATCTAAAACAGTAATTTTCTTCTGCTAAAATTCGAAGAACAGCGAGTAAATGACAATAATTGGAACCTATACAACTCTGAATAGAACACAAGTTTACAAATCTTTTCTGTGTTTTTGTTTAGCACAGATTAATCTCCAGTTGGCAAGTGCTTGAATTTTCAGTTAGAGGAAACAATTATTTCCAGTGTTTCATGCAAACTCTACAGCTCCATTTTTGACAGCCCTGCACAACATGATCGATCACACCTTGAGAATTGGGTAAAAATGAGAACGTAGTATGACGTAAAAGGCAAATAGATCTGAACAGTTACCGCTTGGCCCCAAACTGCCAACAGAGGGATTAGAATCGTATCCATTTTGGAGAATATTTTGGAGCTCATTGTTCCACAAGTTCTGAAGAAATGTGTATATAGTGTGTCAAAGATTTGATAAGAGGAAGCGGTCGAAGAAAAAAGGCGGAGAGTTCTTTTGAGTATGATACCTGAGGTAAGGACTGAAATTGTGGAGCTGTGCCTGGGAAAGCATTGAGGGTTCCCTGGGGTAGACCCTGGAAAGGATGAGATGAACTCAGTCCTGGACCAATTCCAAGTGCTGTTGCATTGCTACCTCGAGAGTGAAGAATCTAATGAATGTGCCAAGAAGAATGTTAAGTTGGTTATCAAATGATATAATTTCAATAAGTTTATGCTCAGTGAGCTAAATTTTGCCGTACATCTTTAGACAATAGCCGTTCTATATCCACATTGAGCTCTGGATTTACTGTCGCGAGCTTCATTGACAAAAACTGGAACAAGAAAATAAACTCATCTCAATGAAATAATACAATGCAATGGTACAAATGCTGGCAACAGTAGCACATAGCTTCGGAATTCACAATTTTTTCCACGCAATCAATAAATAGAATCACTTTCTCAGGGAAGCATCAGAAGCTCGACTCTAGTGCCTAGCGCGTGGCAGTTGGCAGCTATTCTTATTTGGTGGTTTTGTTGCATTCCATTTCGCTGATGCGCACAAAATGTATGTATAGCATTTAACATGGAGTACGGTATGAAACAACAAACTAATGGATATCAATTCAGACTGAGTGCTTAGTTAAGAATCAGTGCCTATAGAAATATGCGGACCTGCTAAATTAGATATCCTTAACATTAATGTTTCCAGGCGCGAAAGACTAAAGTTGTCAGGCAGTTCATTCACAATTAATATATATTAAAAAACTAGCCAAGATGGGGTTTCTTGGACTAAGTCGTCACAAATGCATACCTCAACTTGCTGTTGTAGTGATTGGACATAGTTGATAATCTCATCAAGCATCACCGCTTTCCCAGTAATCTTCAAAATTAGAAATACCAGGACTCAGTATTTAAATTAGCCCAACTGCTCAGGAATTACAAAAGTCGAAAATTATATCTCATCCAATTACCTTATTACAGCCAGGAACCAGTTCTTGCAGCAATCTCATCCTCTCACTAATCCTCTCCCTTCTCACCTAAAGGCCGAAAACACTCTTTTAGCTTATTCTCATGCGCACTAAAGCAGAGTTCCAAATACAAATCAAGATTAGCAAACCGAGAAATTACCCGTTCAGCAAGGCTGTGACTGTTTGTTGCCTGGCCCCTTTTGGCTCTCACATGAATGTAATTTTCTTTAGAAGCTTCTGCACCACTGGAGTTATCCTTAGCTTCTTTAACTGCCTGCCGACTGCGAGAACTTGGACCTGAGTTTTTCTTTTCATCATATTCTTTAGGTAATTCAGCAAGGTCCCGAGTTTGATCCTTCTGTTTTTCTACCTCAACATTCTACAATCAACAGTAACAAAGCTATTCGAGTTAAAGTGACAACAGGCGGAAAACAAAAGTTTCATACAAGAGCTATAGTCAGAAAAATCTATTGATATACCTTTCTTTTCCTCTTCCCATTAGGTGAAGCTCCTAACACCCCGTTTTCTGAATCTTGGCGGTGATCCTGAGCATCTTCTACATTTTTCACCGTATTCTGCACTCCAGCCCCATTATTTTGGGCAAAATTGGAGTGTCCAAATGAACTAACAATTTCTGAGAAACTTCCACTCCCAAAACTTGGAATCTTTGGCACCATACCGACTAAACCTGAATCAGAAGGAAAATGGACCAAGTGGGAAGAGCTTCCCATTGTCTGATTTTCAAGCAGAACTGGATAATTTGGATTAGCAAACTCATTTTGAAGAACCATAGAAGAATTTCCGAAATTCCCACTTTGATCCTGTGAAATAACTGGATCCCAACCAGAAGAACTGTAAAAAGGGTCTATCCCATTTGGAGGCTTGAACATGGACTCTGAACAGATTGACATTCCTGCAACATTGTCAGATATTGAAGTTGTGGCCATCACTGAAGAAGGGCAGTTCAGAATACTGCTGCTATTTCTATGCTGGAATACTCTATCCCCCATTTCTTCAGAATCCATAATCAGGAAAAGCAAATCAGAAAATCCAGAATTTGGGACACCCCAGCTCTAATTTTCTTACAACTATTCAACTAAAGATGAATATGGGCTTTGACCAGAAATAGCTGGTAATAATCTTGCAAGATAGAACAAGGAACAAAGAAACAAGGCAGCTTTATTGCAGCATCTTACAGATAGACAAAGGTTAAATCCAATGTACAAGACTGCAAGGAATAAGCTCCAGCTCCTCTTTTAAGAACCCTAAAACCAATCCCACTCTAATACGGGAAAAAGTAATTCCCTCTAGACAAGAAAGTATGAATCTTTCAGAGCTTAAAGCAGGCAATGGAGAAAAGAAGGATATTGGCTAAGTAACAGCTCACCAGACTCCTGTTGAAAAGAAAGCAGATTCCCTTTTCCTTTTCCCCTCTCTTTTGCCAGTACAAATTTACTAGGATTTATGGAGTTTACACTAATCTGCAAGAATGATTAACTCCTAAACAAACGAAAACAAGAGTTCCCAATCCCAGATGCTGGATTTGAAGCTTTGACTCAAAACTAAAACCAACCCCACAAGAATCCAAGAAAAACAAAATTCCAGGGACCCCTTTGTGATATTCTCAGTACGGGCAACTCAAATTTTGTAGCAGAAAAGCACCCAATTCTGCTTGAACTATAAACAAACAGAATACGTGCAGACTCTCAGAGCAGCAACAACAGCTATACAGAGCTTATTCAGTACCCTCAACAGCATCATATTCTTGCTTCAATTCTACAACAAAAGAGAAAATTCACCAACTGGGAACTCGAAGAAAGCATCAAATTTCCCACTTCACAAATACCCCCGCAACAACAACAACAAACAATGTGCACTTAGGTACATAAATGGGCACCATATAAAGAGTGATCAGACACACACAGATTAATAAGAAAAAAGAAAAGCTACCCTTTTACCTGCCCAAGTTAACAGGTTCCATGATTTTATAAGATAGACTAACTACTGCCAACTGCTCTTGCAGGTTAAATTATTACACAACCTAATCTTTCTTTTTCTTTTTTAATTTCCCAAATATTTATATCATAAGCTAAGTTTGCTTTTGGTCTGATCTTATCATGGATGGGAGAGGTTCTTCTCTTGAACACCAAGCTTTCTTGACAACCTTTTGTTTTGTTTTTTTACTGACACATTTGCCAACTCAACTATTCTTACAGACTCCTCTTTGCTGTTACACACTCATTTTCCTCAGTGCCAACTAATTACCAAACAATTCTTTTTGACAACCTTCATTATGCACCTGTTCAGGTCCACCATTCATAATAGTGGCACATCATATACATCCCTGATGGCCCCTCCAAATCTTTTAATTTCATTTATTTTTCATCAAGATTTCATAATGGGAACTTATAGTCATGAGAAAAACAAATAAAAGAAAAAACGGGTCTCGTTAATATGAATACTTTTCCTTTTTTTTTTATACATATTTCATTTTTATCTTAGAAAAAAAGCATGCATTGACAAGTTGCATATTGAAAATACACCAAATGCGTAGATCATTATAGTTTCTAGATCAAATTTGTGTTTATATATACATTTGGCTGTGAAAGTGAAAGAAATTGAGACAATTCACATAATTCTTGAACAATTGGTAGTATATGGAAATGGGGTATGAGCATTGATGAATATTTTGAGTAGTTTTTTCCCATTTTTGGTTGATAAAATATGAAGATGTGTTAATAAATTGAGGTTGTCAGAGCAGTCTTTTTCTTTTACTTTGGAGCTTTGGTCCTCACAACACAAGGAATAGGGAATCTCATTCACATAATTTTACCTCATTGTCCTCGTACAGTCTCCAGCTGTAGCTGTCTATACTCTACTATATAAATCATTTTTCTAATTAAATGAAAAGGAAAAAACAAAGTAATATTATAATGTCTTAACTCTCAACTACTATTGTTGGTCAAACCTTAATTTTCTGGTCAATAAACTTGCAAGGCTGTGATCTTGCTGGAAATTCAAGTCTTCTTTCCATTAGCTGTCGAAAAATTCTATGAGACCCAGCTTAGTTATCCTTGTAAATTATTTGTCCCAAATCTTTTATCTGATGTCATGTTTGGATTCATCGATCTGAAAATGAGAATTACAAATTCATTAAACCCGTCTGGATGAAATATTTGAAATTTTTTAATTTTTTTTTGAGCTATATTTGTGTAAATTCTTACTCTAAATCCTTTCTCAAATTTAAATTCTTCCGTTCAGATGCGATCTTATTATTTTTCTACCTTTTGGAATGTTCTAACATATGTTTAAATTTTAATCTTAATTGAAATAATGAAAGACCTCACCGTCTCAAAAACAGACTAGAGTCGACTTTTTCAAATGGATGGAGTTTTGAATTTCAAACTCGACTACTTTTTATTTTAATTTTTGTTTGAGAGAGATAAATTTTGTCATATGATAGAACAAGAATAAAAAGAAAATCAAATATAATCCCAAAATTATTTTCTTCTTAATTAGGTAATCTGTAATAAAAATGTCACGCCACGACTCTCGATACTTTTTCGATTAAATCAATTATAATCATATTATAATTTGAATTATTCATGATCATAACAATCAATATATACTAATCATTAATATCAAATATTGATACTTAATCGACAACTACAATAAAAGGAGCCGATATATAACTACTATTAAAATAGAATAACGACTACAAATGGGTGAGTGACAATTTTATAATCATAGAATTTCAATTTTGCCGACTACACTACACCTCATTAGCCACAAACGTTTAGTACATGCATATCTAAGTCAGCAACACAAAAACAATCCATATATATATATATAACATGTTTTGGTTACTGATTTAAACATTTTAATTCTTGTAATTTCAAACTACATTAAATAATTGAGGAGTACAAGGAATATAATATAAAACCATAATAATAATTTAGTACGGAAGTAGAGCTCCACAGCTATTGCTTCACTGGGAAAATAAGAATAGCAAAAGGAGAAAAATTAGGATGACTGTGTGAGAGACAGAGAGAGAAGACGTAAGTTGTCAGTCTGTGGGCTTAGATTCGACATCTACATCCTACATCCATCTATTTCTATTCAATCATTATAATTTAAGGTTTTATTTACGAGACAAACTATTATTATTAATTATATGAAAACGGAATAATTTATTGGTCGGTGCCCATTTGTTTTTTTTGCTACTTTTATTGCTTTTCATGAGATAGTATGACAAGGATTTTTTAGTTTTGGTTTTTTTATTTTTTTAAATGAAAATAGTAAAGTATTATTTATTAAATGAATCCAGTACAATTATTAAAGTAAAATATTTATATCTAATAACAACAGACAATTATAACAATCAAATACTAATAATTAATATTAAATATTTATATCTAATCAATACTTACTATTAAAATATAGTAACATCTCACTTGTTAATGGGATTCAAACCATAATTTTAAAGTATCTCAATTTCACTAATTGGGTTAGGTTTTATAGACTTTTCGTTTGTCAAATTTATTTAGTAGATTCGATGGAGAGTGGGCACTTAGATACAAATTAAATAGAAATCATTATGTCATAATTCGCATCAATTATACAGAAATTATAATAAGATTTTGTTGGAAATAAGCTTTAAAATTTTTTACATTGTCAAATTATTTCCAACACTTTGTTTGATCTTAATTTGCCAGTTTAATCTGATATCTATTTGAGGTTTATGGCCCTATTATTATAATGATTTAATTGTAATTTTATAAGGTTTAATAAGTATTTAACTGTTATATTTTATATATTTATGTGGTCTATTTATGATTGAATTTATTATAATATTATGATTTTAATTAGGTCACTTAATGTTTTATAACGGTCAAATTATTACAACTATTTAAAGGGACATTAACTTTTTTCATTTGCATTGAGAGACATATAGAATTTACATAGCTTATGAGTTGAAAAATATTTTATACTCCCACAAGTATTTAGTAGAGTTTTTGCAACGTGACTGTGGACTGGTTCCTAGTCACATCGTGATCGTGCACATGGGATGAGAGTCTGCTGAGAGCTAATGAAATTTTATTCTGGAGTCATGGTCAACCGTTAAAACCTGCACGTAGGGAGGCAATCATGACTTTAGGTTAGCGACAATGTTGTGACTTTTCATCGTTGCAACTTTTTTAATTTTTAAATTTATTTCATTCATTTACACACTATATGTAATTGTGATAATTTATATAATGATATTTTATATATAAAATTATTTTGAGATATGATTATAAACACAAATCACACAATTTTCACAATAAATTTTAAATTTAAATTAACGTGTAAAAAAGTAGTGTCATACATTTTGAACAAGAATCTTATTTTTATGATCTAAGACTCTCATTCGTATCATTAACATGTAAAATAATATATTAACCACGTTTTGAATAAAGACTCTCAATCATAATTCGTATCACCTGCAAAATGAAAAATCACAATTTGTATCAATCATATAGAAATTAAGATTAAAGTCTCACAATCAGAAAATTGTATATTTAAATTTTATAAATATGAGCATGTACATATTTCTATATTAAAATTTTGATTCGTTTATTCCTTTAAATATTCAATCAACATTTAATATTTGAGTACCACCACTGTAATGAATCATATGCATAAAAAAACAAAAAACGAAAATAACCCAAATCATGAGACGAGTGAACATTATATAGTAGTAGTACTTGAAATATTTAAGTAACGTAATATTAAATAATAAACAGTAAAGGTGAAGCAAATATAAAAGAGGCACAGACAGCATCACGCCTGAGCTATGCCATGCCCTTCAAATGCCCCTTTCTTTTCATGTACGATGTGGTCCTTACTCCCCATCATTTTGCCTCTTTATTACACTAAAATCGTTATATCATCGCAACAACAAATCTAAAACTCTCACAAGTTCTGAAAACAATTCTTAGTTGGTGGTTAAAGTTTTGTCGAATCAAACTAATCATATATACTTGATATGTAATTAATTATTTTTTTAAATTATATATTAATATAATGACAAATATACTATAGTCACTGTACAATTGATTTAGATGTCTAGCTAAACCCGACTCGGATTATAATTTTCCCAAGTTTTGTCGTTCTCTTCCTCTTAATGTAATTCTCCATGTTAGTGAGTCGTAAATCATAACCCATATCGATGAATAACTGAAACGGAAGCATGCGCGGAAGAGAAGCAATGATTGACGGGATTGGGATGGGGGGGGGGGGGGGGGGGGGGGTGGGACTGCTTTTAAGAAATCGAAAACAATAACGAAGCATGATGATCGTTTAGTATTCTTCGCATCTCATCTTCCTCCATCATGTTCAGACTTACCTAAACAATAATCATTTTAATACCACTCCCACGTTTCCTCAGCCATCCCCCAAATTCCTACTTCTCTTTTATATGATGTAATAACGATTTTTCATATATGGATCGAGTAAAAATAAAATTGTATTTATTCTATATATTATATTATAATAATGAAAGTTTTTTATTGCGAAAATATTAAATGATAAAAGTTGAGCCGTACGTTTATAATTTAAGTTACACGATTTGATAATTTAGACTCAGTTCATATTTTTTTTTATGAGAGAGTTAAACTTAGAGGCCGAAAGCCTTGTTGGTGGGGGCATATGATGTCCTTTGAATTTCATATTTAATATTTTTTTTAATAATCATGTTAAAGACACTCCATAAAGTAAACAAATATTATGAAATAAAAATTGTGCACAAAAAGGCATGGATTCCACCAACAAAGACGAGTTAGATTCATTGCATAAAATAATAGTAAACATTAAGCAAATTATAGCCCCTTTTTTATGTTTTTATATTTAGTTTCAGCTTCCATATTTTTCAAAAGTAGTGAGAATGTTTTATTGATTTTTTATGCAAGTAATGCTTGAAAATACAAAGTCCATAGGAGAGCCCAACTTTATTTTAAAAAAAAGAAATTGAAAATTTTCCTATTTCTACGATCGATCTGGGCGGATACGAGCATCGTCGGCCACCCAGATCTAGGCATGAGGTGGAGCGACGGCCTTCCATCGACATCTACAACTATACATATACATATACATAATTGTACGTATATATATGTGTAACATACATTTTTAAAATACACAAAATTTGGACCGTTCAATTTTATTTATTGAAGATGGCTATTAAAAGTTGATTAGATCCTATGGATTTGATGCAATCATAAAAGATCCAACAATCATTATAATAACAATAATTTATATCAACAAGGGTATAACGGAAATTTAAGAAAAATACCGTTAAGTAAAACAAATGGCCAGAGGAGCGTGTGCAGAATTTCAAAAAATACAGGATTTTTTTTGCCTATATATTTAACACATGGCTTTTTAGCTGAATTTTCATAACACATGAGGATTTTACGCAATTTTTCCTAAAATAAATTACTAAAATGAAACAGAAAAGAAGAAGAAACCTTTGAAATGGAGTACTTATGTTGTATATTAAAGGAGAGCATCTTTTTGGTATTTTTTTATTTTAGTATGCCTTTTTTTTTCTACTCACTAACTTCTCATATATCCACTATCTACAAGTGGAAAAAACTACTTTTTTAAAATAGTTATTTATTTTTAGTTGATAACTTTTTTCTCATTTTCTTACGTTTAAATATTCTCTCACAAAATTATTTAGTCTTTATCATAATTATTTTCATATTATCATTTTTCCTATAGTAAAATTTTTTATCAAATAATATTTAATTATTATAAATTTTTTATACATATGCATCAAATTTGCCACATCCAACTAGTAGACTTAATACAAATAATCGGTCGAGCAGGCCTAGTTCAAATGGCCCATGAGCAAGGTATCATGTCCATAGTCCATCTATTATACTAACATGGCAGGCTAATAAGCCAAATCCAATAGGATAACTCGACAAATATTAGAGATGACAAGTTATACGTATTTCTAACACCATGAGACATATCATGCCAAAAAACTTTCAACAAACTCCTAAAGTGATGGTGGCTGACTTGGTATTAGTAGGTAAATGAAATATGCATAAGTAGGCTTGACTGACATGACTGGTCAAATAGTCATAACTTCTTAAAGTTAAGTCCAAATAGCAATCTGTTCCTTTTTTATTAGTAATCTAACCATGCAGCTTTCTAACGATGTATCACAAGTTGCTACAACTTTTAAATTTGCTCTTCATCGGCCTATAAATAAAGGTCATTGTGCATTCATGAGGGAATCAAGTATTATTCATGTAATTAGTCTTTTCTCTTGATTTTCAGTAAGCTTCTCGCCCTATTTCGCTCTCCAACATTATTCCCACTTTAAATTGATACTTTGTCAAGTCGTTTCAACTATTTCATTATTACTCTTATGCTATTTCAAAATTTTCAATTATCTCTTCAGTAAATCCATTATTGACGTAAGCATCAGAACTGTTTGTAGGTTAGTCCTCATTTTCAGTGAAGATCCACGTAAGCATCAGAACTGTTTGTAGGTTAGTCCTCATTTTCAGTGAAGATCCTTCAACCATTGTGATGTGTTGGATCTTGGTACACATTATTGGTGCCATTTGTGGGATATTTGAGCTAGAGATGTAAGAAATGTCCAACTTTGAAAATGGATGTGACAATGGCTTTTTTTAAGGAAACATTTCTCTCCTTGCTGCAGCAGGTTTTTTAGTTCCACTTCCAGAACAAACACTAAGGGATATCAACACCCCTGCTCTCACTCTTGATCCGACAAGCATGTCTTCTACAACCAACCCGCTCTTCCTCTAGCAGTTTTTCCAGTTCATCGCAAGACCGTCAACTCAGCCCTTCGGGGCTCCCAAGCCAAGGGAGCAGTACAATCTTCTCACCAGGAGAGGCTCAACACACAAGGAAATCGAGGAACCGATGACCAACTCCAGCAAGACGAACCTACACTAGTTGATCTCGTCTGCAAGGAGAGGGCCAATCACGAACCTCCATAAATCTAGAGTTCTCTCAAGAAAGAAGTGGTGGAACTCTGTCAACAGGTAAGGAAGGAGGCCCCGCTATTAGAGCGAGTATTCCCTTTAGTGCAGATATTATGGCGGAAGAGCTCCTTGCTCACCTCAAGATGCCCTAGCACCAACTTGCTTATAATGGCACCACACTCCCTGCTAAGCACATCTATGATAAAAGATGGGATTATGAAGCCACCTCTTCTCTCAGAAATAGAAGAGAACCACGAGGATAGTTGAATCCCGTTGACCCAGCACCGAACATTTCACCCCACTTATCACTAGCTCAACATGGATGCTGATGGCCATAAACAAACACCCTATTTTGTAGTGGTCTAAGGGTGCTGAGGAAGGACCACAACTTCCCACATCTATATACTTTTCAAATACTAGAGAAAGTACAGACATGATACGAATAAATGTCGCCAACTAAGATAGAAGATAGAAAGGTTCATCCAAGCTGGTTACCTAAAGGACTACATCTACAAAAATTGGCATTGTGAACTACAAGAGAAATGCTCTAGCCATAGATATTCCCGTAGAAATGAGGATCAACCTGTTGATCCCTCTAGGAAGCAGTGTCGAGCGCCATAAGGATAAGGCTCCTACTAAGGAGCAAAACACGATAACACACCGGCCAAAGAGGTGATAAACATGATAGTCGAAGACCTACGGATGGGACTCCATGAAATCTAGGCGTACACATGATCGTGCTGCCCAAATCATGATGGAGATTGACCACAAAGCACCAGCAAAGAATCCCACGATCAACTTTGGACTTAATAATACTCAGGGAGTTCATTAAGCCCATAATGGTGCTCTCGTTATTTCTATTGCCTTAGATAACTATAAGATTCAACATATTTTTGCAGATTCTGCAGCTCAATAGATATCCTATTTTATGAGGTCTACCGACAATACGTAGTTTTTTCTTCACCCATCAGTAAAATAGAAGTCACATTTTGGAAATATATAAATACAAATTAAGAACATATATGACGTGTGAACTAATTATAATAGTTTCATTTTGTGGTATTTTATTTGCGAATATATATATATATATATTTATAATCTTCCAGATGAGAAATTAACTGTGTTTGTTGTAATGATGAGATTACGTATGTATATTCAACAAGAATTGTATTATGTGCATATTTTTGTATATATAAATTAGAGTTTACTGTAAGTATGATACTTAGGGGAGATACAATTGAGTACCATCAGAGGGTGCTACAGGGTGTTTTAAGGATAGTGCTAAACAAAGAATAAAAAACTCGTATTTTCACAAAAGTACAATGCTAAAAATGTATTTTTTGAGTTTCACATATCAACGTGCTCGTATAGGGTACACTAAGGGTAATGGTGAATAAATTAACTTAAAGAACTCTTGTATTGTACTATAATTTTTTCTATTTTTAACTCTTTCTGAAAAAATAATATAACGTGTATAATGCAAAAAATTAGATCATTAAAGATGTATTTCCTTAATCCATTCACAAAAAATTAAATTGGCATCTAGACAACTATTCAACATTTTAGCATATAGCATTTTAGTTTCAAAGTTCATAAATGAAATAATTCATTGTTGTATAATATAAATTTTTCAACATATTTTCTATGATACACCTGCAAAGATGATGATGTTAATAACATAAACGAATGTGGTTTCTGTAAAATCACACAAGGATATTAAATGTATAACAATAAAATTTTTTGAAACCACCACATGAAGAAAACCCAACTCAATAAATGAATAAGGAATAAGTCCACAAAGAGAGAGGACAACTCAATAAATGAATAAGGAATAAGTCCACAAAGAGAGAGGAGGTTTGTTCTCCAATTTAAGTCTCAACACACAATACTTGCATCCTCCACATTTTGAGCAACCTCAAAATTCAATGATCCCATTATTTTCAAATGAAAATGGTGCCAGTGAGGGATTTCCACAAAAATTAGTGCAGTAAATTTGAGTTTTGTTGTTTACAAAGTGTAAAATCAATAGTTTCAATCTTTCTCGATTTAAAAATATGGAAAAAAAATCAGGAGAAAAGAATTGATTCTATCCTGCGGGTATTGCTTTCCCCAGTCCCTGGAGGTCTGGACTCCTCTAGGCGACAAAAGGTGAGGTCTATGAAAGAGGGTTTATTCCTCCATTAAAGATAATATTTTTTTTTTTCGATAAATGTAAGTTTTATTAAATAAATCGTAGTACATCAGTACAATACGACATGAAAGGCTAGGCAGTCATCTCAACAGGCCAAGGGATCCGCCATAAGCGAAAAAGTGAACAAGTACTAATAGAAGGAGGTAAATCAACATTAAGTATCCGTGTCGAACATCTTCAATAATAAATTTTTCTACGGAAGGTGCCCCGCGTATTCCTCCATCAAATCGTCGAAGATTGCACTCGAGCCATATGTGGTATACAAGAGAGCCCAATAGTGCACGACAAGATGTTGAGATACAATGCTTTCCTCGCCACCTTTTTTGCTGCCCACAGAACGTCAGTAGTCCAGTCACGGTGGGGCCAGTGAAAACACAGGGTGCGCCGGATCACCCTCAAGCAGTGTCTTGAGTAGGGGCAATGAAAGAAGAGGCGATTGTGTGTTTCAGTAGCCCCTTCGTTACACAAGATACAAGTGGTACCCAAGTGATATAGCCAAAGCTTGCCAACTGTAGAAAGCTCTCCAAGGATGGCAAGTCAGAAAATAAACAAATGTGAGGAATCTTGAAGGAGCCCAAAAGTAGTAAAGACCAACTTACCTTGGTACCCGCAATTCTAAGATAACGTTTTTTGTTAACATTCATACGCACAGACACACTAGTACTAAAATCACTCTTGCACCAGGTCATCAACTGATTTAACGCTTTCTCAAATTCAATTCTTATTTCTATTAGTGTTTATTAATTTGGATATCAAAGTGCTAATGTATTTTTTTATAGGTCTCATTTTCAAAACTTTAAAAAAGTCAAGCCCAAAGACAACGTATTGAACATATTTGGACAAGCAACTTTTTACTCTCTCAGCCAGACAAAAGTAAAATAATAAAAATAAAAGAGTAAAAATATTATTTCAAAAAGAAAAAAACATTTTCCTTTTCATTTTTCCCAATTAATGAAAAAAACAAAATAAGGAGAATACATTGCAGAGAGTCTAACGACAACGGATCAGTTATTTGCCGTGAACAGTAAAGAATTCTATCCTTGGCTAGTTGGCTTACACATGGCCCGTCATTTAGTTACTTGGTTGGGCCCGATTCTATAGGATGGTTGTACAAAGGGCCTAATCACATAAATGGGCTAAGTAGTTTGGTTAGCTTTACAGCTTTAGAAGAATATGATACACAATATTTTATATCAATTACGTCTTATTTAGTTTCGAAACGTCATAATCATACATATAAATTTTGAACAATGACGCACGACGAGAATTTTAAGATGTCGAAACCCATGATGCCTAACTATAAAATACTTAAATACATCTGAAAAATCAATTTTATCTCCATGCTCAATTCACAAATACAAGTTATTATTGTAGTTTATGAATGATTTTATATGTGTCGGCATGTCAATACGCGTACAAGATTGAAATGGGACAATTATATGCAAGACTTTTGGACATAATTTGTCGCTCTGTTTGGCATTGCACTAAGAAATTACTGTCAGCATAAGCCAAAAAACAGCATAAATTATTGGGGGTCCAAACAAAAAAGAGGGACCATTAATTTTGGAAATTAGTAAAAGAGGTAAGTTTCATGGTAGGAAACAAGCTCCCTGTAGGGGAAACACCTGTTACAAACCTTTCACCTAATATTTGAAATTTTGGAACCTTATACTAGTCCCATCATTTTCATGGGGTACTAAAGATTATAGCATGGTTGTCTTCTATTATATAATTTTTTCCTAAGACAATATTTCCTGTCCAAATCTTCTATATTTTCTCGAACATATACATTTTAGTTTAGTGGTCCTAAATTTTGTGATTTTCGAAAACAAAATATAAAGTGAAGTAGATGTTTAAAGAGTACTATGTTTAATATCATCATCTTAATATAACAGATGTTGTGTATTGCACAAACTTACAATCAACATTGTTGTTGTGTTCAAAATTAAGATTATTGTTAATGTGGTGTAATTCAATTTTTTACACGGGGAACAATTAAAATAGCCCCATTGCAACTCCATATTTTAAATTATTAAAGAAAATCATTAAGCAGCTTAAACACCGCGTTTTCGACTATAATCCCGCATCAATAGTCATTTTTCTTTAAAGCGTCGAGCAGTTCAAATCTTATATTTCAATTGTGACCCTATCATAAGAGTAGTTATTGCCAAACAAACATACAATTTACTCTCCAACAATTGTCATGAGGCTTGTCTTGGCCTCACAAGCCAACAATCGCTCCTCATGTAGTTTAAACTCAAGATCTTCAATTTCAAGGTAAATTATATTGACATCCTTTAAGATTAGGTCAAAATATATAAATGCTCCTTACTTATACAAAATTACAGCTACACCTCCTGATGTTATAGTCGTAATTATAACTACACCCCTATTCAAAGGCAAAGTTTACATGAATACCCCAAAAAATTATACACTAACAATCCTTAGGAGGTGTAGTTGTATTTTTCAAAAAAAATATTAAACCAACACCCCTTAAAGAGTGTAGCTGGAATTTTGCAAGAGATCTAAATCAACAATTGCGATCAGGTCCATTAAACCAACATTATAAAAACTTTATAGATTAAAGCTTCTTATTATTGTAAGAAACCATGCAGTCGTCGTGCACTAACATTATTTACACAACTGTCTTACACAAAACTTAATTATATGTATTCGCAATAAATCCAACATAAACGTAATCATTAATATTGACTAAGCTTAAAGTTTGAAGAATTTGGAATCAGGTTGTTCCAACTTTTGCACATAAATTGACGAAGTATCTTTGTGCTTTTTTCAATAATTTCGGGTGTGAGTTGTGGTCTTTTTGACCATCGAACGCTCGATTGGGCCATCTAGCTAACATGAAACTACAGTATGTCGCATTTAATTTGCTATATATTTGTTTATTTGTTATCAAATGTCCCATCAAAGTTAGACAATTTTCTGACCTTCAATTTCTTTGTAGTGAGGAATTTCTTCCTTCATCACATACACCTATTAATTTGTCGATAAGTGATTAACAATGTATTGAATAATTTAAGTTGGAAAAGCACAAGAAAATGTTGAAAAATGAAGATATGTGTAGATATGCATGTCTTCAACCAAAACTACATGACGTGCTAGTTTAAAGTATTTACGTAATTGGGCCAATTAGCCCGCTTCAATTAATGAAATTGATGTTCTATAATTAAGAGGTCGTGTGTTCGAGTCTAATTAATATATGAGTATTAATCTATTATAATAATAATTATTGATTAATAGTTATTGGCAATTTAACAGTCGTCTTTTTTTATTTTGACTCCATCACAAGAGCAATTATTATGAGATAAGTTAACACAATTAATATGATTTTAGATTATAAATTAATATTGTTGAATCGCGTATTGATTCGAGTAGAAGATCTGGACGATCCTAAAAGCAATCGGCAAGTATATATTTTGGATACCTAATAAGAAGAAACATATTGTTAGGCTCGTTGTGAGGTGGGAGATAACATCCTTCAATACTTAAGTCAGTTCAGATGAGATCGAAGGAAATATGAAGAATGCTTCGTTCAAAATAAAAAAGGACTTTCTACAACCCAAATTAGTTGCAGATATTTATAAGATTAGATGTCCATACCTATACCCAAATAAAAAATACACGAATCCCGTCTTGTGGGTATTTTATATTTACCGAAAAAATTAATTAAAAAAAGATCCCGAGTCCTAATAATATCCCATACGGACAAATTAATCCAAAGTCAAGCATGAGATCCACTTTAATCAATATAAATAATTTACCTCCATCACATTAATAGGATTAAACCGCTGTATGCGACCAAAAAAAATGAAATGAAATGGTGTAGCACTAAACCTAAATATTATATATTGAAGAAATGAAATAAAAGTTTAATTTGGATGATGGCCAGCTAATGAGGGTTTATAAGTGATGAGAATAACATAATGATTACAGATGAAGTTGAATATGACGTCTTTAATTTTGGTCTACGTCAATCACTTGGCTAATTGTGGAGAATGTGAATATTACGTCTTTAAGTCTACGTCAATCACTTGGCTAATTGTGGAGAATGTGAATATTGCTGCACGTACATCCAAAATTGGGGGCATTGCCTTTGCCTTTTCCTTTTCCCTGTTACCACACAGTCACACACTTACCTAAATATTACCTTTACTGCCCTCCCATTTTTCCCAGCTTTTCTGCCATTATTTCCTCATTGTCCCCCACATTATTATGCACCATATACCAATCTTTTATACTCAATCAATCTCATCTACCACTCTCCTCTGCTATTGTAAATTATTCGAGTCGAGTCCAACGCATCATTCTTCATATTTATTTGAATTATTGTAATTATTCGATTATTAATTCAATCAAGCGCAAAATGAATTTTTATTGAATCAAACATGAATCAAGCTTAAATAATTAATTTGATTTTCTTTTAAATATATTTTATTATCTTTTCACTAATCGCATCGAGATGGGATCGAGCTGAAAAGTTTAACGAATAAAATATTTTGTTTCAATTTGATTTGTTTAATGTAACAAGTTGAATTATTCGATCTATTTGACGAAACCCCACTATCTATATTGCATTTTTTTAAATTATAATAAACTAAAATTATCTACTACGATCAAATAAAATTAATATTAAAACTAAATTTTAATTACAATTATTTGCAGTAATTTTAAATTTTAGTTAATATTTTATCTTCATATATAAAAACAACAGCTAATAAATATTATGCAGCCGTGGGAAGATGAGTGTGTGTACGTGTGTGATTGTGCAGAATAGGGTAAAATCATTATTTAGTGAAAATGTCATATTAGGACATAAACCTGCTTTTCCAAACCTAATACAGCCCCCAAGTGGAATGCAAAAAAAGGGTTGGAAAGAAATTATTATGGGTACAATACAATTCAGAGTGCTGCATAAAATAGGAGACTCAGACAATACTATAACTAATCAGACCCCACAAATCCAAAAGCATGCTACCCCAGTGTTTGCAAGAATTTGATTCCTTTTTTTATATTTTCATTTTTTTCTCTATAGAAAATATAAAATGTGGCATGATTGGTTATTCTATTTTATTATTAAATGTTTAATAACATTGCAATTTTTTTAACAAGTACCACTTTTTTTTAAAAAAAATTAGAATTTGGAATAATTACACTGTCCTCTCCTAAAATTTGTATAATTATGCGCACATTTTAAGTGAATTACATGTAGTATCTCTAATGTTTGTATTTGTGCCAATAAACAGATCCATTCACTAGTCAAAATTCACAGAATTTGATTATATTAAAAAAAATAGAATGAAAGTCCATATTTAACTCTGTTTAACTTAATATTGTAGGTCAAATAAATCTTTTTCAATCAAATTATACTTATAAATATGTATAAGGATGGTTTGATAAAATAGTATTTGTTTGGCTTGAAAGTCCAATCAAGCTAAATATAGATTTTTATTAAATTTTTTTGCTAATGTTAGCAAATTTTATAAAGATTGACTAAATAAGAAATTTATTTATTAAATGAAATCAAAAAATTAATGATATTAAATATAACCTTTTAAATTAAAAAAATTAATATATAATTACATCAAGAGGAAGAGAAGGAGAGAGAGGGAGAGGATTATCCTCAGGAAAGAATCTGCTTTATGAATTATGGGTGGGAACAGACGTCCATTGCCTTTGGGGAAAGCTCCGAGGAGAAAAAAGGGGTAATTGTAATGATGGATTATGTGGATAGAGAGGGAAAAATGTTGATGTTGTGGTCAAACCATTAGCTTTTTCTAACATTATTAGGAAACATGAGCTGGTTTCTTGTACTTCATGACATGAACTAACAGAAAAAGCAGATTCAATCATATGTAAGAGTTCATCATGAGACAAACCTATCTTTACTACCATTCCCTCCATTTGCCAAAATCTTGATTCCAATATTGAGCTAATTAATTAAAGGTCTTTTGATTTTGACAAAAGATATGATTACACAGAGATAACTGGATCCCACCCTTGTCAATTACATGTTCTTCCCCTTGTTCTACTCCATGCAAAAACTTAACATGAAAGACGATACACCGATGCGTTTCAAACGTCATTCCAAGCAGCAAAAACCGGCAAATGAGTCGTCGTGAGCGGGAGAGGCCTCGGCTGAGCTACCGGAATCCAGGAATTCAGATTGGTTGAGGAGTTGATGAACTTAGTCTCAAAGGTACCAGGCTTCGCAGAGGGGACACCGTTTCTGTCGGGGCTAGCTTCCCTCGAGCTGTTCAAGCTCGTAACCAGAGACGACGAATTTGAGAAATGTCGAGGAGGGGCGGCCATTTGGGTTGAAGCAGTGTTAATCAGATCGTGCTGCAGGGCCACTGAGAAAAGAGGATTATGGTAATTCCCACCGGTGGTTGATTTTACGTTAGCGTTTCCTTGAGCAGAAATCTCACTTCTCTGCACTGTCTCTGCAATAGGCTCGCTCTCCTTGTTCCGTCTCGCCACCTCCCCCGTTGGCAGAGTATTGCTCGCCATGATTTTCTCAACGTCGTATCGGGAGATGTCGAAATTAGTAACCGCATTAACACCCCGGAACTTGATTGCAGCCACGTCGTAGGCTTCGGCTGCTTCCTCCTGTGTGCCTGAAATATGAGATGAACAATTATTACCAACTTCTCCAAACCTGATGGGACACAAATCAAGAATCTATAATGCTGAAGCAACTTTACCATACAGCACCTCTCAAAGCTTACAAAAACAGAAAAACTTACTGAAAGTTCCGAGGTAGAGATCCTTGTTCCCGGCAACACGCCCGATCCTAGCTTGCCATCTTCCGTGCTGATGATGCCTGGACAAAAAAAATGAACTTAAGCGATACGAACAGCATGATCTTAAAGAAGATTAACGTTGCGATTTGTAATGGAAATTGAGATTAAAAATTAACCTCGTGACACCTCTGTACATCGAAGCGCCTCTGGAAAATCCACTGCTTCTCCTGAAGTTGAAACAAACAAACAGACAAACATAAGATTAAACCCAAAAACAGCTGCTTTCCAGTGTTATTTTCTCAGGAAGACACCGAAGCTGTCGTTTTTTGAGTAAGTTCACCTCCTCAAGTGGGCAACGTATTCTTGTCGGTTCATGTTCTTCATTTCCTCAAGTTCTTGATGGTAGTTTTCCAACTGCAGAAACAGCACAACATATAACTCTGCTAACTCGCAAAAATTCCCAAGACCTATTAAACACACATGGGATACAATTGTACAAATCGATCGTGTATACCGGAAAGTTTATATGCGTCGACGGCCCCCAATATTTGAGAGCAGCAAGATCATAAGCTCTGGCAGCTTTCTCTTCCATATCATAGCCTCCTGAGTAATTTTTACCAGTTATAAATAACAGTAACTCACATATAAATGATTCCCACATTAAGGAACTACGTAATTTTATTCTTGTTAGAAGTATATTCTTACCAAGATAAACTGAACATCATGGGAAAAGACCAGAAGCAGGAGCATGACATCAACATTCACACCAACAGTTAGACAATGAAATTGTAGAAAAATAAGGTGGAAAAACCAATACATAAAAAAAGAATAGTGTAGAAGGGCGTTTGTTTATTATGACTACTAACCTTGCCTTCCTTTTCTAGTCTGCCCCTCCTTCTTGCAACTGTTGTCCCACAAGTGAGCCTCATACCTACCTGTCCACCGGTGTCTGAAGAGAAGACAGACATAACAGCAATAAATCAAACCAAATAAAGTTGAAAACAGAAATAGAGAAAACAAAAGCACAAGAATCACGCTAATAGTTGAAAACTGTTCAAACTTATGCCAAAAATGAACAAGAAATCTAAAGAAGAAAAGGCACGGAACTGACCTTGTTACACCTCTATACTGAGATGTTCTCTGCCCAAATGTGTCAATAGATTTCCTATGAACAGTTTGCTTAACCTGTGCCATTTTTTCAGACCCTCTTTTCTTAGTTTCCATGGCCACACACTCAGTAGCCTCAGTGGGTGAGATCTGCCTGGAATTAGTAACACAGCTCGACTGAGAACCAGGGCTCATGGACAAGCTCAAAGACTTCAACTCATCAAACCCCATTCCACCTCTATCTTCTGCTACACTTGTGTTGTTATTAACCTGCTGATGTTCAAGTTCTTGGCCATGATCAGCCCATGTTTTCAAGCATGGAAATTCAGCCTCAGGCATCGAAGGAAGCCCATTACTACTGAAGTTAAGCCCAGAATAGTACTGCTGTTCTTGGTTGTAAAATGCACTGTCAAGGCTCAAAACCATGGCATCCCTCTGATGAGCCATTGTTGTCCCGCCCAAGAAATCTTCCAGTTTGGGAGAAGAACCTGAGCAAAAACAAAGACTTAAAGAGAGTTGAAAAGAAAAAACAGTATCAACAGTTGAAACTAATAAGTAACCTTGTGAATGAGATCTGGAAAGGGCTTCAAGAATGCAAAGAGAACCATCTGATTTGAGAGGCATTACTTGCAAAGGAGAGTGAAATTCATTATTTTGATCACTCACACCATAACAGACTGCAGCGGTGTTGAGGTGGGGATTAGAGGAAAGATAGAAGCTTGGTGAAGAAGTGTTGGCCTCCATTTTCATGTGGGGTGAGAGAGAAAACCCCCACCAGTTGGTGGGAACGTTGCTGCCATTGTTGTCATCCTTCACAGGCATCATCTTTGAGTTATAGTTTCTCTCAGTTTTTTATACAAACAAACACACACTTACACTTCTTGTCACTAGTGTTCTTCTCTAGACAAAATCAATCATTGGGTAGAAAATAGAGTAATCATTTCAACCATCAGGAAAGAACACTTGAATCTGCGTTTCTAGTAGTATTGCTGCAGAAACGCCCATGAATACAAGAGAACACAAGCCCACCACCTCAACAAGAAATTCTCTCCTATCTATGCAATTATGCAATCCCCTCCTCTCTCTCTCTCTCTCTCTCTCAGACACACCCACACTGATACATATATATATAGTACTTTAAACTAAACAAAAAGAATGAATTTCAGCAAGTAACATATGCTGGGAAATGGGTGGTATTCCTCCCCACCTTCCATAGGGATCTGTGTACATATATATATATATATATGAGGTAGCCAAGAATTAAAAAAAAAGGAAAAAAGACCCTTTTTTTCACTTTCTTTTCTCTCCCAAACAACATTTACTCAACTCTTAAACCCCTTTCCTTAAACCCAGGATCTCTTAACAACATAAGAAAACAAAACCCGAACCACATTAACACTGATCATAATTAACTTCCCAGTTCCCACTTTGAAGATAACCCCTGCAGTTATAATGATTGTCTTAAGCGCTCTAACATCCTTATAAATTAAAAGAAAACAATTATGTACTAAACAAATAGTTCTTTCTACAAGCCCACTTTTCTTTGAGCCGCAGACGGCTCCTTTTCAAGGCCAGAACTGTTATAGCTATTCTGTTCAATAAAGTAGACGCCTTATTTGTCTTGTACCTATATGTATGTACGTACTTCTTTTCATGGAACTATACTTAAGTCATATACGGTAGAAATACGGTCAAAAATACTTAATTCGTTTTCATAAGGAAATAAACTTTACATGCAACATGTACATAAATGATGTACGTATGTATGCTGCCATAGAGAACTCAGTCTTTTTGTTGTCCTGATGAATGGTGATGGGGGGATTTGAAGGGCCAATGGATAAAAGAGATGAGTGGAGAGAGATAATATAAAACGAAAACAAGATTGGTTTGAATTTACAGTGAAGAGGGTGGGTGAGGAGTAGGGCTTTGGATAGATTTGAGGGGCAGAAGCTGTAGATCTGCCTGCCCATCCAGTCATTTCATGCACTACAGCTTTTCTCTTCCCTCTCTCTCTCTCTCTCTCTCTCACACACACACACTCTAAAAGTCCAATTTCGACAACAGCAGCAGGAGGTCTAGACTTTTCAGTTTTCGACCTCCAACTGGACATAGAATTATTACCGTCTTCCATTATGTAATAATAATTCTATTATTATATTTGAAATTTCAAATGTATATTTTTAATCAATTCTTTTGTTCTAAAACAAAGTGAGGTGATGAGTTTGATGAGTATAAAATGGTGGCCTATAACCTTATGATATTACTTTTCCATAAATTCGTAAATAACAAAATAATTGTATGGCACAAATGTAAAAGTTTATTAAAAAATGAGAAAATAATAGTAACAATATTAAGAAAAATCACATTTACGCCCAATTTAAATTTCTATATTTAATTTATTATAATAAAAAATTAAAAACTTAACCATCTAAAAAGGAACGTAAATATTAGAATGTACGTTTAATCTGACTAAAACAATCATACCATTAAGATTGGTGGTGTATTAGTCAACATCTGCTTGCATGCAAAAGGCGGGAATGGGCCTCTTTTCGCGCCCATATATTCCCGGAATGATGATCAAAGGGCCCTTTAAAATCACAATGCTTTGGGTGATAATACTTTTATTACGATGCATCTTAAATTGATAAGATCTCTTATTTTATGCGTTGGCAAACATATTTATACATATTATGATTGAGGACTAATCAGCCCTTACAACTTACTAGATTAGAATATTAAGTAATAATTAGTTCAGGCCGGTGAAGGATATTTTACCAATATAAATATAATAATAATTATTCTTAGTATTATAAATCATTATGATTTAAAATCATAATAAATTAATATTATCTAATTCAAAGTTTTAGTATGATCAATCAATATTTATTGTGATTTTATCTTCAGTTGAAACATCTGCCATAATTTCTAGTTGTAATTGTGTTTTGGCTTTGCTTGTAGAAATAACGACTAATAATTATTGTGTAGTCGTAGATAATTAGTATTCACATTAAATATTTACTTTTAATCATGATTATTAATTATAACAAAATGCATATTTCTTTTAGTGCACCAACAATAAAATAAAAATAAAAAATACACAGCACTTACATGTAAGAACTCCATTGTAATATTTTTTTGTCTACCTATGTTTTTGAGGGGCAAAAATGCAATTCATTGATAGTTTCTAAGAGTAAAGGTACATATACAATATGGTATTTTGACCACTGGCTCTAAGAAATTATTTTTCCACATTAGATTCTAATGAACCAAATCAATCCCAATATATTTTTTTATATAATGAGTTATTTTCCTAAATTGTATATTGATCATACTACAAATATATTGTATTTATCTTATAATTAGATCAGGTCCGATCAAATCCGATGTAGGTAATGATGGGTAAAACCCATTTCTATACGATATATCTCAAATACCCTTAATGAAGGGTAATTAAGTCATTACGCTATTCAAAACCAGAGTGCTTCTGAGAAGACGGGTCGGGTGACTCCAGACTCGGATCCGAACCCCATATGAGGACCTCGGCATGAGATCGTCCAATTAAGGATGATGGTCAACAGGATGATGACATATATCCCTTACAACAGTATCTATATAGGACCTATAAATACCCCAAAACTTTATATTTCGAGGTAACTGATTCATAGACTTTTCGACCTGCTTACTTCTAATCGCACATTTTTACCTCGATCATACTAACTTGAGCATTGGAGGGTCGTTGGCGGGAATGCACCCGACGAGCTTCACGTTCTTGTTTTATTCTCAGGAACCCAATATACTATCTTGGTGGAGTTAGCATTTAACTGAGAGGTCAACCCTCAAAGTCGCAAAATTCGAGCAAGATCAGGTTAGAATTTCCATTATGATAAGTTTAAAAAGAAAATTCTTATCTGGATGAAATTTTAATCATCAAAACAAGTATATCACACTTGATATGTGATTGATCGCCTAACATATAATTAACTCAAATTGAAGATGGAAATAAAATTTGAAGTTGAAAAAGATAGATTGTAGTCCTAAATTATGGCAATGGAAAATGTGGAGCAGACGTAGAATAGGATGAAGAAATAAGTTTATTTATATGAGGAATTAAGTGAAGAATATGAATGATGGGAAAGAATTGATGTATTCGTGCGGTTGATTGCATGAAATGCATGAAAGAGGTAGGATTTCTTTAGAGACATATATTCAAACGTGAATGATTTTGTCTGAAGCTTTGAAGGAAGAAAAAGAGTGGGATTTTGGGAGGGAAAAAGGCAAAGTAGTTGTAAGGAGATGGAGATGGAGATGAGGAGCTCTCTTTTTTGATAATGGGTAATCATCACTCAATCCACCCACACTATTAATCACAAATATTTTGCCTTTTCCTCAAACCAAATCATCACCATCCCATCTTTTCATCTCACTTTCACCCCCTACACTACTATTTCCATGTATTTATAACCCTTTTTTTTTTTATAATATCTTCTAATTTATTTATAAATTTCCCCCTTAAATTCTTTAATATAACCAAATGATTCGAGTTGAGTCAAACACTATTCTTCAATCTTGTCTGAATTAATATAGAAACTTAAAAATGCGTTTAAATTTGGTTAAATTGCTGATCTGATTGAGTTCAAACAAATTTTAATTGAATCAATCATGAGTCGAGCTCGAATACGTAATTTTAAATATATTTTGTTAGTTAACACTGATCAAATCGAATTCGAGTTAAACTAAAAAAATTATCAAACAAAAAAAATCTGTAGAGATTTGATTCGTTAAGTTTAACAAATCGAATCAAAATGAATTTTCATAAATCAATTTCAATTAATTTTTTTGTCAGTATTAGATCAATTTTATGTGGTTTGCATGTTGCAATTTAATTTATGAGGCTACGGTGCTAAATGATAGTAATAATCACAGATATCTATATGCTCCGACACATTAAATTTCAAGTGCCCAACAATCACACAATATTTATTGTCGAGAGAGATAGAGAGAGAGAGAGGCAGATATGTGTAGAAGAATAAATGAAGCAAAGGTACAAGAAACAGAGTGTGTTCACGTCAAAAGTGTGAGGGATACACACACACACACACACACACAATCCAAAACCAAATCTACGCTCGCCTCTTTGCAAACGCTTATTTTATATTGAGTTATTATTAAAATTAGTTGAAATTATTATTTTTATTTTTAAATTATTTAAATTAAGTTGATTTAAGTAAATTATAAAGAAATCCATATAAAGTTCTGTAATTTATTTGTAAGATCGTAATCATTAAGTTGTTTTTTAAAACACTCGAACTTCTATTTATTTTTTACTTTTAATTTTTATTTTTAAATACTCTTCATTTTTACTACTGCTAAAATTTTCAATTTTTTTTACAACTTATTCGCACCACAATACATAAATTGTTACAGACACTCTAAAATAGGAGTGGGTGTTCGGTCAGGTAGTGCGGATTTGGATAGTTCGGGTTGGATACCCGGACTTTTGTGTAGTTATTTTAGTTATAAAACCCTAAAAAAAAATATATTACACTTAAAAAAAAAATGGGTCCCCAATCGGATAATTCAGGTAGGATTCTCCTAATCGATGTTTTAATTCAGGTATTCGATTACCCAATACCTGAATTTTGTTTCATAAAAAAAATTTGAAAATTTGAGGCGAAACCGTTCAAGTCAGATCAGATCCGAAATACTCGATTCCACCCCTAAAATACTACACCACAACAAATACCTCAATCAAAATTTTTGGTAGGTGCAGCCTATTTATTCTTCTTTTTTTTCCCCACACATATAAGATGAAATCAGCAGACAAAATGTTAAAACTCTTCAATAAATGCGATTCTAAGGTCTCGAGTTGTTCTCATCCACAAGAATCCATATTAAAAAATTGTCAAATACAAGTTTTCAACAGGACAATTATATTACAAAATTCTATGAAATTCAGTGCTCAATACAATTTATGAAATTACCTGTTCAATGTTAAAACAAAAAGGTTAATTAACGGTACATTTCTTTTAAAAATATGAAATTATACTTTATTTTAAAAAATTTCACAGTTACACTTACACTTTGTATAAAAATTCTCCATTTACATTTAACTCCATTTCGTTGTGGCTTGAAACGAAAATGCTGATGTTAGAAAAAATTTCACAAAATTATAATTTTACCCATAATTTAACATTATTGTACATTTTTATGCTTATAAGATGGTAAAGTAACATATATAGTTAAAAGGTGTTTTGTAATGAAATATTAGTCCCGAATTATATCCATTGAATAAAAAGTAATCTTTTATGAATGAAAAAACTAATATTTTTTTGTACTTTCTATATATGAATTGAGGTGGATATCATTCTTCCGTATGTTTGTTGAAGTACTGAATGAGGTATTTGAACAAGACATTGTCAAAAAATAGATGTAATAATAATGTTAACCTCACTTTCTATATAAAAAGTAGAAAAAAAAAATACTAAAAGGTGACAACTTTTTTCATTCACCTATAACTAGTTTTTAATCCAATAGTTATAATATGAGAAATATATTTTATTATAATCACACTTACTTGACTCTATATATATTATATTTACTATTTACAAATATAAAAATATTAAAAAAGAATATTGAATGAGGGGTAAAATTAAAATTTTATGTATTTTATTTTTACTAAACATCAACATATTCGTTTAAATTCTAACAAAAGGAGATTAGATATAAACGATAAATTTTTGAAAAAATAGCAAGTACAGTTTTAATTTTTTTTTGGATGAAAAATATAATTTCGCATTTTAATAAGGATTGTAAGTGTAATTAATCCTTTTTAGTATTAAAGAGTAATTGGAACCTTTCTCTCTCTCTGAGAAGCAGCAATGATAGGTCATGATCTAAGGCTAAGTGTGAGGTCGCAATCACCATAGATTCCCCCTCTCTTTATATATATATCAGAGTAGATAAATTGACTGCTTCTCTTTAACACAAATAGAGTAACAACCTAAGAGACAGAATAGATATACCCTATTATAAGCCACTATGAAAACGCTAACACGAATTTAAAACAAAGCTCCAATAAGACACCACTCCATGCTGCAACCATTTCTTCTAAAAGCGTTCTTCTGCTAACCATAAAACTCCAAATGCGTGGGGTATCACACATTAATTCTGTATTCTGCACTTGTCCCATTTCAAACTTTAAATACAATGACACCGATAACTACATGTTTCTTCTTTTAATTCTTTTATGCTTAATTATACTTATACTCCCCAAAAAATATAAAATTATAATTTTTTTTAATTTTTTTAAAATTATACCTACACCCTTTTCTAAAATTGATCGTTTACATCTAACTCCTTTCATTAGAATTTGGATGGAAAATATTGACGTCAGCAAAAAAAATATAAATAAATAAATTTTTAGTTTATCCCTCATTCAATATTTTTCTATAATATTTTATACTAATGAGGGGCTAAATTTTCAGTTTAGCCCTCAGTCAACTTTTAATTTTTTTTATCTTCTATAAAGTGGGGTGAACATCATTGTTCTATCTATTTCTTGATCTTGTTCAATGTATTCACCTCACCCCATATATAGAAAATTAAAAAAAAAATGATCAATTTTTTCATTCATAAACGGCTACTTTTTATCCAATGACTATAATTCACAAATAATATTTCATTACAATTACACCCTTTTGACGTTATATATTATGTGTACCCTCTTATAAGCATAAAAATATTATATGAGAATATTAAATTAGGATAAAATTAAAAATTTATATAATATTTTTTTCTTGACATCAGAATTTTCATTCCAACCTCTAGCGAAAGAGGGTCAAATATAAATGAAAATTTTTCATAGCAGGATGTAAGTATAATTTTAAAATTTTTTGGATGGAAAGTGTACTTTCATATTTTCAGAAGGAGTTTAAGTGCAATTAACCCTTATTTATTAATTCAATTTTAGCCCCTCTAGGTCCTCTTTCTTCTCAAATTTAAACATTTGGACCATTTGGTAACATGTGACTAGAGGGTACTGCAATTAGTTTCATGAAGAAGATGAGGGACTTAAAATGTAATTATTCCACAAGAACACAAACACCTACAACAGTGCAGTTAATGTTTATGCTGATGCAATGGGCTGACAATGCAAATTAAAGTCTTGAGCAATTACAAGAATTTGCTTTAGATATAAAAGGAGAAATACGTAGAAGATTTCCTTCCCCAGAATGGTGTTGGGAGATTTGAAGAGCAAACATGTCACAGGTTGCCTGCAAAAGAATTAATAGGGAAGAACTAAACCTGGAAATCAAAGACAAACAGTACTCTGCCATTATTTAAAGCTTCTTGCCAGTTATATTGTTCATGGCCCCACTTCAATATGAGGTTTAATTTGATTGATTCTCCTTTACTTTTTTTTTTTTTTTACTTGTTTTATGAAAATACAAATATCTTGTACTTAAATTTCCTTCAATATTAAAGACTAAATACTATTTATCCTCTAGACAAAGTGATAGCCCTACCGGGAGATATTGTCCGTTTAAATCGAGTTCGAAAAGTGTCTCGACGACACTTTGAAGCTTATACACATATATAGCCGCAAATAATAGGAGTTGCATTAGCCCATACCGATTGATTAACTCTAATTTGATTGAGGTATTATTTGTTTTGACTTAAACTGTGCGACGCCCAATTTTTTTTTTTTTAAAGATATGTTGTTAGGAAGAGATCAATTCCAGAGCTAATCATGTTTGAAGATAGGTTTGATTCACAAATGAGTAGTTGTTGATAGAAAAAGGGGAGATGAAAGCTTTTGACTTAGAGAATTGAGGGAGATAGATTTGCTATGCAGTGCTGCAGTGCAGGGTAAGATCTGATGTGATTACTCAAACAAATGGGAGATAAAGATTTGTGGTCTGACATATTGACAAGTGACAAAAAATGAATCCATGAATGAGTGAGTGGTTTCATTCATTCAAAGAATCAAAACGAGATTCAGCCATCCTATTAACCTTCACATAGCTGACGGCTACACACAGCCCACTTAGCATCCTATTCGCAGACCTAAGTCCCTCCTCTTTTCAACCCTACATTATGTGTATGGTATGAGATAGAGGAATACAAGGACATACATATATATATATATATATATATCATTCCACCTCACATGAAAATGAGCAAGTTTTAGATGACAAAATAACTCCCAACACTCGTCTTTCCCTCCACCAAGCTTCTTTTATTATATTTGAGGCTCTCAACAATACAATTGACAAGGCGAAATACATCATTTGGCGTTGTATGTGTAACCAAGAATCGAGCTTACTGCTTAGATGACCTCTGCAGGCCCTTTGTCTTCCCAAACTAAGAATATATGAATCTTGGCACCTTCAACTAAGGGAATAGAATCTGTTTGTAAATTTTAACCCCTTTGCTTGAGTATGATAGTGTAAAGCAGCAAGTGAAAGCAACTAGCATACGAAAAGTATAAGATTGGATGACTGTTCATTCAAGGAGAACTAATATCAATGTTTGTGATCAATGTTGTTACCCTTGGATTCAAAGAAACACATAACAACCTGTTAACAAGCATATTATTTGATTTGAAACTTTTTTCTTAAACTCTAGTAGATTAATCAGACTGTTCGATATGCCATATTTTAGCAGTAGGTGTATAATAATAGTAAACAAAAGATCAAGACAAACTGTAGAACTTAAACATATTACTCCAACTAAAATGGAACAGAAAGAAGAGTACATGTTGTAGAAACTTTTAACAGATATAGGCACATGATTAAAAAAAATGAACATATGATATACAAGATATTAGTATCTGTATATTACATCATTTTCCCCCACTAGAACAAGAAGGATTACATGTATACAGTTACCTTTAAGAAGTCCAAGGATCATAGTTAGGCTCAAAAGGGGCAATGCGCTACCAAACTTCACCACCTTCTCACTAATGATGTAAGCAACTGCAAGGAATTTATATGTTATCTCAATTATGAAACAGCAACTGAAATAAGGTTTAAAATCATAGCAAATCTATATTACAGAACAACTTGTTATGTATTCAACATAGGAACTAAGAAACAAACATTTAACTCAGAGACAGTTTCGTCCAAAAGAGATGATTTTCACACAGTAGTAAGTAGTGCGATACCAGCTCGTTAATGTCAGTTCTGCCAAAATATTCAGAATTTTAAATTGTGAAAGGGCAGTTCTTCATTACAAAATTAATTATGGCCGGTTTTGAGACACAACTATTCAATGTTAACCAGACTCGGTCTAACTCAACAAGCACACCAAGTAAATCTAAAAACTGAAACAGCTTCCACTTGTCATGAGTTCAATAAGTTCAAGCGGACACATGAATGAAGCATCAAAACCAATAGAAGAGCTGAGGTAAAAGAATTTTACAATGTCATTAAGATGGTAACTGACTCAGACTACGGGCTGTTCAACACTACATAATTATGGCTGGTTTTAAGACAACAACTATTCGACGTTTAATAGACTCAATCTAACTCAAGAAGAACACCACTAAGTAAATGTAATAAATGAAACAGCTTCGACTCATCATGTGTTCAATAAGTTTATGGGGACAAACAAATGAAGCATAAAAACCAACAGAAGAGCGAAGGTAAAAGAATTTTACGATGTCATTAAGACGATAACTGGAAGCAGAAAAAACACACCTCAAAAAGTTCGAAAGGGCTACCGCGCTTATATACATCATTCTTCTTGCCTTTATTAGTAGGGAATATGCTAAACAGTAGTGCTCTCCATCCAACAAGTAGTACTGCGGTGCTGCCCATTGTCACTAAGATGAAATTGGTTGGCGGCGCATGTCCAATTGTTGCAGCCCTTATGATTAATCCCAACTGCAAGATCAGAGAAATTTCAGAAAATGCTAATCATCATCTCAACTGTTCTATTTGGCAGTTTGGTATGCCAAAAAGGAGCTAATCCATAATAGATCACTATAGTTATCCAACAAGAAGTTGATCATTCTTGTATGATCTTATAAAAACACAACCATCTAACAAACACGGGATAGTTTAAACCTTAGAAAAGCATCTATAATTCGATGATGCTCTCACAATCACGTTCTAATCATGTTCATCCATCAATTAAAACAATTCCAGAAAATAATATTGAAACTCCATAAAAAAGCACTACTATGCAAATCCTCCAACTTGATCACAGACCAAACAAAGTAAACTTGAGTGCCAATTCAAAATTCCCATCAAATTCATTAAACCAGAACCCACAAATACTACTAGTTCTTAACCCACTATCTAATTTCATGACAACCCACGAAGAAGCTATGCTATTATATGCTTACAAGAGGAAGCAAAAAATATAACTAATTCACTCTCCTCTCCAGAAGAAAAGAATGAACAACAGATAGCAACAGCTTGAAAACAAAATGGAACATAAGAACAATCTCGGAGTTACCGGAATACCCAAAGACCAGGACTTGGCAGCCGCAGTAACAGCCCTCCACAGACCATTCTTTCCTCGGCCGTCCTCTCCATATCCACCAAGAAAATATGCACTCAAAAACCATCCTGTCATGCAAGAAAGGTAAACACAACGAAAAAGTCCACAACACAGTTTCTCAATCCACAAATGTGGCAGAAATCAAAGGAGAAGTGGAAATATAAATAACAGTGAGTAAACTGTTATTCAGAACATACTTATTGAAAAGAGAGGACGTACCAGCAATAAAAGGGTCAGCAGTTTTCAACGTTTCGAGGTCGAAAACGGGGAATCCATGACTAAATCTTCCAATCGCAGAGAACAAAACCAACGCCGCCACATCTCCGGCAGCCAGTCCAGCCACAACGCTGCAATTTCAAACTTTCAATCCAATTCATAAAAGAAACAAAAAAAATCAGAGGGAAAACCATATACATACCCCCATTTAACGAGAAGGGAAGTAGAGCTAGGCTTTTCGAACTGAATAACGCCTTCAAGCGGCACATTTTCTTGTCCAACAAAAGCTATAGAGTTAGAAGTCTCGTCCCCAGAAGGGACGTTGCTGGAGGATGCGGCGGGTTTCGTGGCAGCGCCGCCGGAAGAGTCGGCAGCGTTGGCGAGCGTGACCGGCCTCAGGCGGCGGGAGAGAGAGAAATTGGGGCGGCGTTTGGAGAAGAGAGGAGGATTCGGGTGGGCGAACTTGAGGGAGCAGTGGTTAGTGGCAGCTTGGCTCAGCAGAGGCACCATTGGATTTTCGAAAATCCGTAAATGAAAATATGACCACCAGAATTATAACTTTTCCCGTAATGTAATATTATTGAGGACAGATATAAAATATTTTATCGCCTAAAATATTCCAACAATTTAAGTTGCACTATGAAACAATATAAAATGATCGTAATAAAAAAAAATTAGGATTCGTGAGAACGAAAATAAAGACTACGTCAACATCATTGCAATCAAAGTACTAACAATATTTTTTTTGCTATGTTTTAAATATTAAAGTATAGTAAATATCATCGACCTTATTTTTATAATAATTTATAGATTTTATTTATAAAAATAATATTTATTCTCTCTTTTTATATATATATTGAGCCTGTCCTTATTTTTTAATTTATAAAAATAATATTTATTCTCTCTTTTTATATATATATTGAGCCTGTCCTTATTTTTCGATTAATTTTAATAATCTCTTACAGTGCTTAAAGGGAAATGGACTGATAGCCCCTCAAATCAGCCTATCTCCTCTTTACATGAAGGTGGGCTGGCTCCTACGAATTAATGGCATCTGATGATTTCAAAAGATCTTAGAGTTGAAATCTCATCCGGCCCTTTTATTGGGATATACTTTCCTATCTCCATTTATTAAAAAGAACTCATAAACTACCCTTGAAAATGGACACAAGTGAAGTTATGAATCATTTAGTTCCTTAGGCTGTCCAAACATATGATGAAAATGAAATATTGGTATGACATCCTTAATATCGTCATATGCTTATATGATCACATCCATATCTAAACCCAGCCTTGTTGTATTCAAATGTACATAAATTATACAAGTCTAAAAACCATTCATAGGACTTGCTAGAATGTAATTATATTGGCATGTCTTGCTTTGGGATTCAGATCAATCAAAATCATATTTTAAGCCCAACAAAGGTCCAGGTGCTTCATATTCGGCCCGATGAGTAATGGGCCATTACAGATTTTGGGCTTCTCACCCAATAACAAATAGGGAATGTATGAATATCCACCAAAACTAAAACTATTATATAATCTAAAATAAAGTTTATTTTATTTAAAACTATATAATATCATGAATTCAATAATTTTTCATTGCACTATATACTTTACGTCATTTTTTTTAATGCATTATATTGAAATGTTTCTTCTGCTTGGGCTACTTAATTTGAGTTCTTGGTATTTTTGGAGCCTATACTAAGCCCAACTATTATCATTTCCTTGGGCTTTGTGTGTGTGTGTGTGTGTTGCCTCCTAAAAATTAATTTTTTAGATTTGATTCTTTTCCGACTTTGTTCCATCTAATTTTATATGAAAATCTTCACACACTTAAGTTCGAAAGTTACAAAAGTACTGATCTACCCAACCAATTTTCATAATAAAAAATTGGGTTAAATGCATTTTAGCCTCTTGGGATGCTAAAAATATTTATTAAAAAAAATTGAGAAAAAAAAATCCATCATATAATCGTTATGAAAGTTAAAAAATAAGAGTTCAATGCTTCATTCTGGAAGGTGTTTTTTTGCTTTATTTTTACTTTAATGAGGGGCTATTTTGTGAGTTTTTACTCTGGCGGATTTTTAGGATCACAGGGGAATAAATGCATTTAATCTTAAAAGAATATAATTGATATACTTAAATTGAATACATGTATACTTGGAGTTTTTAACTATTCAAATTTGGAAGGGGGGTGTTTGGAATTTTAAAGAAGATAGGAATATGTAATAACCCTAAATTCAAGTAAGGCCATTGTAATTAAACAATATATATATATATATATATATATTCAATACTAAATTAAATATTGTTGATGATATGATAATTAATAATGGGACAGAAATGAAATAAAAACTTAGGTGATAAAAATCCATGTGCAAAACCAAAGAAATGATTATGTCATACCTCGAGACAATTAGCACAAAGATTCAAAGGAATTATGTATTAATATGTTAGGGCGGGTGAGATAGGATTTGTCCCTGAAAAACTCAATCCCAAGATCTTCTCACATGCCATTAACGAATTTTGCATTACTATAATAATCCCTCCTCTCCTCTAATGCGTGCGAATATTCGGTATTTGCATCCTAATAATAAATAATTAATGGGCTCATAGGTATGTGAACATATGAATCCCCATTAATCATTTATCTAATCAATCTTGTTTTATATTTAATTCCCCTGCATGTGACATTGGCTTTGAACGACTCGTGGTGGAGGGCTTGAGGACCATGGAACTCATGCCTGCGCTTCTCCCCATACCTATGCAGATGTTTGGCTGATTTTTCTTACCAAAATCCTACATACTAGGAACACTTGCCCTCGCGCTTCTACCAGGCTAGAATCTGAGTTGTCCAACTTTGTGAAATTACGGTAATAGCCTTGGACATTCTTGATCTTGCCTTTTCTTATACTTTACTAGTATTGATATTGGTCTATTAATTTGGTCGAATTGATAGTTTCTTTGAGTATACATAGATTCTGTCTATTGTACGTTATTTACAAAACAACTGGCATGTGCTCAACTATCAAGAACCCACAATTAGAATCAGTCCATGATTTAGTTGGGTCCGTCAAGATCTGCACTCCCACAAAAAACCCCCAAAAAAAAAAAAAAAAAAAGATATAGTAGTTAATGGCATTTTAGACCATTTCTATAAAGTGTTGAAGGTGTCAAGAACAAAGGTATATATATAATTAGGGAAGATGAATGAGTAAGAATCATGAATAAATTAATGAAGGCATGATGTGAGAAGCATCTAAGATTTGAGTATTAAAATAGAGTTTGAAACCTATAGCTCTTTCCCGATCTCACTTTGCATGACCAAGCTTTTGTCATCTTTAGGTCGCCAACCCAACAACTCTTTATAAAAAACTCATCAAGATTAAAATAATACCCCACCTCCCAATGCAAGAATTATAATTTAAATTTTATATTTAAAAAATCTAGGGCTTTGGGCTCGTAAATTACCAAAAAAAAAAATTGTTTGTTGGGAGATCTTTGAAGCCGTAAGTGGTGTCCAAATTCCAACCAATTAAATTATAAAATAACAAATCCTCGGAATTTGGTCCAAAGGGTCAACCTTATCAACCTCATTCTCCAGGCCTGATTTAATCCAGGCTAGCCTTGGAAATATAGTTGATAATTTATTGTTTTTTCTTTTATTTTAAACAAAAATGAAAAATATGAGCAATTCTCTTGCGGTCACGTGCCATGTGGGGTGAGAGACATTTCAAAATTCAATTCAAGAAAACATATGCTTGAATGCAATTTGTCAATTTGACAGCCAAATATACACAAAGACTTTGCCCTAAAAATGGCTGGACCACTGCCCTTTTCATCTTTGAATTTGAGAAAGAAGTAGAAGTAAATA